>NC_037644.1:6930585-7230585 GCF_003254395.2 Apis mellifera | reverse complement strand
TATATTATATATATTTTAATAATATTTATAAAGTATATAACTATCCCCACAAAACATTTAATAATCACAAATACTATTAAATAAATTCATAAACTAAATAACAATATAAACTGTTATTCCTCTGTTTAATATCTAAAGTACTATAGAACATATTGGTACAGATTAATCAACTGAAGTAATATATTGATACATTGAATTTTTTTTCAACAAATAATATAACATTTATGATTTGAAAATTATATTTTATAGACAATTTATAATTTCTACAGCCAAAATGTAATCTTCGATTTCAAGAAGCAGCTATATAGAATAACATCTTAAGGTGTCATAAAGATGGGGAGCCATATTGGTGGAATCGAAGTTTTGATCGGTTCATTCCCTCCATTTTAGTTCTTATGTCTCTCGCGACATTTCGAACAAATATCGCCGACGTCCAACGACGTTTTTCTATTTTATTGTTCTTCGTAAGCGTTTGGTTGGTTCGAAAATAGTTGTTCCTGTCTCGAACAATGGTTAATCTAATCCCGGCTATTAGTTTGTTTATGGAACATTTATCGATGCAAATGGTTCTTTTCTTTTTAATTGTAACTGCGTTATATATTTTCAAAATTCGAACTTTAACTTTATCGATATATCACGGATATGGAAGAAAAATGACACAGGAAAACAAATATTTTTTGGAATTTATTTTATTTGGATAATTTTAAATAATAAATTTTTGTGTAATTGTCTTTCAAAAATATTACAATTAATTTATTATTTTATTAAGGCGATATCTTTTATATCATCAAGAAAAGTCGAATCTTGAAAAAACTTTTTCAAAAAAATTCGAAGCAAGTACTGCAAAGTAATAATCTAATGACAATTTATATAAACATATTTTTTATATAAACATAAACATCGATAAATTGCAATAACATCATGTTAATGATTTAATTCAACTTCATGAAAATTTCCTACAAACATAGAATAAAATTTAAACAATTTAAAGTGATTTTAAAAATTAATTTAATTAGATAAATTGCAATTTATGGATAATTTGTAGAACTGCAATTTTGGATAAATAAAAATAGTTTCATTTAAGAAAAAAAGCAAAAGTTTAGTACCTTTAGATTTCGAAAATGCTTAGACAAATTTGATGATTATTATAAAACAATCTTATAAATGTAGAAAATAATTGTATGATTAAATTAAAATAAGATAAAATTTTTGCTATAAAAAAATATAGTAAAACGACGAGGAAACAAAAATGTGTTTTTGCCAGCAATATATATGATAAATGTGTTAAGATGGGGAATACTGAGTTTGAGAACCGCTCATAACAATATTTGAGTTGAGGATAGAAGTCTCTACTCGATCATAAAAATGCATCACACACATTTTAACTTTATTATATAATTCTCTTTTCTATTCTCACTTCTCACTATCCTTCTTGCTTTTTATAAACGTATTCTTATTTGAATTGTATTGAATGTCATTTTTATTGTATGAACATATACTACGGATGAAAACAAAAATGTAATATAATAGGCTAGTATTTAACATAATGTTATATAATTCGAAAAAATGAATTATATGAATGATTAAATCTACTTATTTAAATAAAATATTCGAATAAAAAGTTAAAAGTAATGAAAATAGATAGATATTATATGAACTTGCTATTCGATTATATGAGTTATTTGTCCTTCATCGAGTTTATATAAATGTATAATATAAATTTTTTCTAAGTCTACAATGATGCTAATTGCTGCTAAGAGTGGCGTGATTGGAAATCTTATGATTATAATCGCATATTAATTTGAAATATGCTAATAAATATACAATTCATGATAATGCTTTAAGTATTTCTCTGAAAAATGATATTGTCCTCTCATCATAAACATTATCATAAATTATTTAATTATTGTCTTAACAGTTAAAAAAAAACTTAATAGTAATATTATATTCAATCGATATAATTTGAATTTTTCAAATGAATTCAAATTCATAAATTATGTCATTCACATGTGCGTTCAGTTAATTCGCTAATAACTGATATTTACTGTTTTCGATTTCATACGATGTGCACGCCATTCCGTAAAACATAAATGTGAATACCTGTGCAGAATACCTCGTAGTGGACACTGTAAAATTAATAAGGATAAACTTATAAAATTTCTTCCTTACTCGTCATTAATCACAGTTGATTATAATTATTTCTATCTTGCGAGTGAAATATTTCTCTCTCTCTCTCTCTCTCTCTCTCTCTCTCTCTCTCTCTCTCATTCTCTTTCTGCGTCATATATTTTTTAAATTTATAGTATTATTCGAAATTTACTATTATTTTTAGAATCCTTTTATTATTTTACTATTATAATATATTTTTAATCTTTTCATTTAATTGTCAAGATAAAAGTTTGACGTTTCTTTTTTCTAATAGTATTTTATCATTAGAATTATTATATAGAGAATTAAAATATTGAATTAGAGTTATGATTATCGATAAGTATCAATAATATATTATCCATATTTTATATTATTAAGATATCGATAAGATAATACTCATAATATATTAATGATTATCTATAAATAAATTTTTTATTCACTTTTTTCATATTTTTATTTACAAATGTTAGTTAAGATATAATAAAACGTGAATAAAAATAGTTTAAGTAAATTACAATATAATTTTTCAATAAACTATTTATTCTTACTGCAACTTATTATAAGTAATTTAAGTTATTTTTACGTGTCTTAATAATAACTTTCAATAAAAAAAAATAGAAATTCCAATTAGTTTTATTGGAATCTATTAATGATATTATCGATATATCAATAAAATATCGATAATCAATTGAATAACAATCTGTCGTTAATATTTTCTTGAATTTTGTATAATTTTAACATTATTATCGTTATCTAAATAAATAAATAAATTAACGTCTTCTTTATTTGTTAAATAATCACCAACTTAGTATCTTTTCTTCTTCTTTTCTCTGTGAAATTGTTTGTTTCACTTCCTAACCGAGTAACTTGTGTCCATTTTGCGCGTAAGGAATTTCGTTTATATGACGGAAAAAAAGATAGCGCGCGCGCGCGCGCGCATTCCAGTGCCGTATCGTGGTGTTTGCATTCCTGTGTAATTACGATTAGAGAGGCTTGACAAGGGTTCGAATCGCGTTCAACGGAGATCAAAAAGTTGTCGCCAGGAATGAGAAGAGGTAAGAATCAGGATGAGCATAGAAACGAGAATGAAAACTGACAGCGGAACGAGTCAAGTAGGATCGCGGCGCAATTTTCCGCGGTTCGCCGCTGAGGACCAGCCGCCATTATCCTGAAAGCTTGATATATCGCATGGCATAATTACGGGTAATTAGCTGTTACGCACAATTGGTAATAATGGCCTCCCGTCATTCCGCTCTTTTCAAATGTGCGCGCGGTAAAATATCGACATTTTCGAGGAACATTGCCCGATTTCGTTGCGGTTTTTCTCCCGTTAATCGGCCAAATTAGAATCCCTTGTTTTGTTCTTTCGAGAGAATTAAAGAACGGAATTACGTGTTACTTAACGTTAATTAACGTTGTAAAAACATGCATTTATGATTTCGACGAAATGATAATTGAAATTAAAATTGAAAATAATTGGAAATTGAATATTAAATATTTGAATTAAATATATTGGATTATAAACTGTTCCTAAAATTTTTTTTATTAATTTTATATATTTATATTTATATTTATATATTTTTTTTATTTAGAATAAATGATCAAGATGAATTCTCGCATATATTTCAATGTTATTTTATTATTTATAAAATTTCATATATTGGATAAAAGTAATAACCAGTCGTAATGTCGTGTAAAGCAAGCAATTTTGAGCTAAATTAGTATTTATTATTAAATATTTATTAATAATATTTATGATTAAATATATGTAAAAATATTGTAAAGATATATATAAAAATACTGAAATTGCAATATCATGTAATTAGTAATGACCAAAGGAGAAATGTTTTAATGAATTAATAAATTAAATGCATATAATAAATTATATACATAATATACATATTTGAGGAAATAAATATGAAAATTCTTTGAATGCATGTATATATTTATTAGAAGTATCGTAATAATATGCTTAAATAATTTCATTTATTTAAAAAAATAAACTTTATTCAATATATAAAAATATGCTTCTATATTTTTAAATAAAGAAATATTATGATAATAAAAAATTGTATAAAAATATTTACATTGTATAATATGTAATACAAATGAAAAATTAAATAATAGGAAATAAGAAATTTAATTTTTATTGATTAGAAACATTTATTTTATAATTATATATTCTAATGTCTTAGTATTTGAAATAATATTCCAAATAAAGAGAATTTCATTTCTTCCACTACTTTATTTTTTCAAAAAATTATTATTATTCACAAAATATTTGAGATTTTGGTTTTAATGTTATTTAAAAAGTCAAATTTTTTATTTAAAATCATTAATTTCTTTAATTAATTTGTTCAGTATATAATTGTAAAAAAAGATACTATAATTTAATCAATTTATAATTAATTAATTTTTTTCAATTATTAGTTAGTCGATTTTGCAAAAGTTATAAAATGAATATCTTAATATCGATAGAAAAATAAAGCGAATTGTATATATTTTAAATCATGATTATAAAAATTGTGCGTAAAAATAATTAAATCATCTAATGAAGAAAAATATAAATATCATAATAAATTTTTTTTATAAATTTCTATGTTTTCTTAATATTTAATAAAATTAAAATAAAATATAATGTACATAAAAGATAATTTTTTCTAATTTTTTGTCAATAAATAATATTTTAATTAGAAAACTTATTAAATCCAAAAATAAATATAATAAATTCAAATTCAAATATTCAGATTTCTACATAAAAAGATGAAAAAGAAGCAAATCTCAATAAAAGATATTGAATTAATTTTCGAGGGAAAAAGGATTTCGCTTAATCTATTTAGCTGTGATAAAAGGAAGACTAAACAGTAGCGCGAGAAGAAATTGCCAATGAACGTTCCAGTGTCGTATCAACTCCAATATTTGATAACATTGCCAATTACTTTTTAAAGTTGCAAAGTTTTCGCGAATGAAACGCTTGAAAACTTTAGCTCTATAGTTAGCTCTTCTGTTCTAGTTCTTGCTAATTGTTTTAACGATGCTTGTGAAGAAACTTTTGTATCGTTACGAACAATTGTCGAAGATAACGCGTCAGGAAACATTTTGAACAAGTAACACATTTTCAATCAGAAAAATGTACTTTTAAATTTACTTATTTTTATACACGAAAGATTTTAAATATCATACACTTAAATGAAGTGCAATTCGAATCAGTGCAATTCTCTAATTATTGAATTCGTTAAAAGTGTACAAAATTATAAAGACAAAAAACTATATTCGCAGTATAATTTAATATTCAACTTCCAATTGCTTTAAATAATCGATAATAATTATCGGATAATAAATAAATTAATATCTAAATAGTACAACACATGTAGTAATTAACATTAAGCACTTTTGCTACTCCTATATTTTTACGTTTAATTATTATAAGTAATTAAAGTATTAGTTTCCACATATAGCATAGTCCTCAAGCAAATATAAATTAACGTGTTGATATGTTTAAGAATTATGATAATTAATTACTTATTTTTATGCATTTATGGAAAATTAAATATATATATATATATATATATATATATATATATATATATATATATATATATATATATATATATATATATATATATACTAAGAGACAAAAAATTTAAAAGAAAATAAAATATATATTATTATATAATACTTAACCTTCATACCATCGAATGAGATACAAATTTATATATCTTAGACATTGTATTTCATTATACGTACACTTATTTTATGTTATTTATATTAATGATACATGTTTATTAATGTTAAAATTAAAAGATAAATGACTTTTTTTGCAGAAATTAAAATCGAGCAGTGGTAACATCTAACTTTGATAGTATATATTTCAATTTCATTAAAATTAATAAAAAAGATATAATTTCGAACAATTTTCTATATTGTTATTAGTTATTGTTATGTTGCTGTGAATATATTTATTTAATTACAAAATATCGAATTATTTTTTATATTCCCAATTATCATAAATTATATATAATAGGAAATGACAAGAAGACGATATCGCTGTCAATTATAATGATAATAATAACATCATTATTATTTATTATTTAATTATTATTATTATATAGTTTTTATATAATATTATATAATTATTATATAATTTACATCTCTCTTTATTTCATATTTTATTTTTGCATTCTAATGAATTATTAATCGCATATAAAAAGAAATAGAATTCAATGTAATAATATCGACAGTTTTTTATAAATAATTCGAAAATTAAGAGATACTAGCCAATTCTCAATTTCTTTCTGTAATAATAAATAATATTACAAATATTATTGTAATTTAGTAGCTTTTTAATATTTTTAATTCAAATAAAAAGTATTTGTTAATAAAAATATGATATAATAAAAATATATTATACGTTGCATTGATTTTTAGGAATGAAATCGATGTCAGTGTCGTACATAAATGTTGAAATTCTGAAAAGTTAAAATCGATTATATCAAGGATATCAAGAAAAAAATTGCTCAAAAGAAAAATGCCTTTTATAACTTATTTCTTTATAATTAAAATCCGTAGCTAATAATCAACAAATTAATTATAATTTAAAAAATGGATTTACTTCCTTCTTTTTGTGAAATACCAAATTATAAAACGCAAATATAATGATTAAAAAATACCAAGAACAGAGATAAATACATTGTATTGTAATATTTAACTATATTTAACTATGAGATTAAAGTAAACAATTGTAAATTTAACAAAATTTGAAAATCACAAGTAACTAATTTACTCTTAAAGAAATAAAACACTTGCTGTCTACTTCGACATTATTACAAGCTTTCAACTTTATACGCCATTACTGACACTTATTTCATAATATCAATAATATATATCTAGAAACTTTTCTATGAAATAGGTAAGTAAATGTCGAACATTATTTTTCTTGCTGAAAGTCAATATTCGATTAAAATGTTCTTTTTTTCTTTGTATACAGAAACTAGCACAATTTAAAACAGTTTAAAACAATTCTTTTTGTGATTTTTGTGTTGTTTCCTATAATTAAATCCATATGTAAATTCAATGATATATTTTTTACATAATGAACATTTATAAATTTAATTGTTACATTATTATTTGTTAAATGTTATATTGTTTACTATAATTAAGAATATGTATTATTTTTACAATATATTTTTGAAATGAAAAATTGTACGCTTATTTGTTAGATTATTTTTCTTATTCATTTATCTTGAATTTGTCTTCTTATATATTATTCAATTGTGAGATAATATTAATTATTTTGTAACGTGATCGTGTCATGTTTAGAATGCATGGAACATGATAAAAAAAAATAAAATTTTCAAAGTACGTATTATATTTAGAGAGTGAAAAAAGAATCTTTATTTCAGTTTTATTTCTGTTTATAAAAATTTAAATTTATATGCAAGTCCACAGTTTAGTTATGGTAATAAAATGTGATAATAAAATTTTTATAATTAAAAAAATATAAAAACACTCATTAAAAAATTCATTAAATGTCAAACAAGATATTAACTTACGAGTTATTCGTGCTTTTTTGCCAAAATCGTATTTTGAGATATTTTAAAATTTCTTTTTTTTTAGAAACCTGTGACAATGGTGAAAAATGGTATTTTATAAATTTAATTTTCAATATAGAATAAAATGATATAAAAAAAAACAATTATTTTACTTTAAAAAAGTGATTTTGATGATTTTTTTTAAGATATCAAATCTTTCTATGACATTGCATATCGAAAATAATAATATATAATAATATATAAATAATATATATAATAATTATAAATAATATACAATATAATATATAATATATAATAATATATAATAATAATATATTATATTAATATAATATATTATTAAAAGCATTTAGATTTATATATAAAGAAATAAACGTTATATAATAAATTTTTTTAAAATATTGAACAGAAAAAGTGATTCTTTTACAACTTAAATCGTATTAATAAAGGAAAAAGTAATTATAAATTCGTTCTTGTATATTAAGAAATAATTTTGAGTAATTTTTTATAATTTTACAACATTATTTTCATCCAGAAATAATAATAATAAATTATTAATATAAAATCCTTAATCTACTTTATATAATTATAATTATATAATTATGACATAATTATATAATTATATAATTAAACAGAATTAATGAATCATTAATTTTGGACAAGATCAAAATTAATTATTATAGTATAATATTATATAATAGAATTTGAAGATAAATATAATGAGATTAAAAAGAATTATTATTTAATCAATTTTTGTAATACAACATATTATTGACAAAACTTAAGAAACAAACTAATTATTTAGAAATTTACCTATAATTTTTATTTTTACTTAATCTTTATGCAAGTAAATTTGAAAAAAAAAGTTATTATTTATAATGTATTATCTTCTTCCGTTATTTTTCGAATCTATTCATCTTAATTCCAATCTATTCATCTTAAAGAATAAAAAATATAAAAAAAATTCACAAACGACTAATTTATTTCTTAATTTTTCTAGTACGTAGATTGTAAAAATATATCAATAATAAAAGATCTTTTCTCATGCTCTGAATAATCGTTCCAATTTATCATTCTATTTTTCAATAATTTTAAATATATCCATTTCATAAATACAATTAAAGAAATGAATTAAAAGAACGAATGATCTCGTTCAAAAGGTATGCGAGACGTTTGTTTGAGACGAAGTTAAAAATACTACGGCATTCAAAGTTCAATTGCGAAAAATCGATGTAATAGCGAGCGAATCAAGATCAATCAACGCTTTCGCAATTTCAACATTC
Organism: Apis mellifera; assembly: GCF_003254395.2. Lineage (NCBI taxonomy): Eukaryota > Metazoa > Arthropoda > Insecta > Hymenoptera > Apidae > Apis > Apis mellifera. The sequence continues at coordinate 7,221,605 of NC_037644.1, read as the reverse complement.
CCACCATTTTAGCGTGGCGGCGACTTATCGAATGGCATTTAGGTCGGAGCGAGTAATTAGACGGCTATATGTGTAATTTGTTTACTAGTGAATGCATACCATGCTATAGAGTGTCAAGTATTCTGTGTCATCCTCATTGCATTATCCGGCCGCTTCCTCAGTTTTCAGAGTTAGTTTATTACATATTTCACGGTCCCCTTTTACCGTTACATCTTGCTCTAATTCATATTTCCTTTTCAGCCATATTAGTTGTAGCGTGGAAAACAGTACTCTATTATTTCCGGCCGGAACTATTTATGACGCAATTTGTTGTAAGAGTGGAATACGTTTTTTTTTTTTCATCTTGGATACTTTGATTTCGAATTTTCAATTTTTTTTTTTTTTTAATATTTCAATAGTGGGCGTAATTGAGAAATGAAAAATTAATTAATGTAGATATTGATATATTTATAATTTAGTTAATTATGATTAATATAATAGAGGAATTGTTATTTTACTTGAGTATGTTTCATTTGAATTATTGAATCATTAATTTAACTGAAGAAACAAAATTTTTTAGATTATTTCATTATTTGGATTTTAAATGAAATAATTTCTTAATTTCTTATTTTTCGTTTGAATAATTTTAAGAAAATTAGTTTTAAAAAAATTTTTCAAATAATTTTTAATTTTATTTATGTCATCTGCTCTTATTGAGAGATTATTTTCATTTGCTATAAAAATTACCTTTTAATACGAATATCTTTCTGATTTTAATCAATAATAATTTGAAGAGAAAAATGTTGTTTATATTGTAAAAATTTCTAGATTCAAAGTTTAATAATTTATATTATAATTTATTATAATTTATAATAAAAAAATCAGTGATTCATATAAAATAACAGATAATCTCGTCATAATGTACATTAATTTACATAAAAAAAAAATTTTCTAAAAATAATTTATTTATATCTTATAAGAAATGAACATATTTTCTTCATTTTATTTGCATTATGAAAATAGTGAAGAAGAAAAAACTTGAAATAATTTATTTTAAATTATATTTTAGATTGATATTTTATTCTATTAATAAAGATTAAATACATATATATATTATATGCAATTGTAAGAATGAAATTTTTAAAATAATAATAAATAGTTAAATAAAATGTTAAAAGTTAAAAAATATAGAAAAATATAAGAAAATATAAGAAAATAAATTAATATAAATTATTATTAAATTTTTTAGATTAAAATAATATATATTATTTAAAGCTAATGAATTCACATTTACTTTTGATAGAATTTTAAGTAATTGAACTAAATTAAATATTTCGTCGAATCTAGCTAGTTTCACAATACATTTATTGTATTTATCTGAATCATTAACTTCTTGTTCATGTATAATACAGTACCAGTCGTAGTAGAAGTAACAAATAAAAATATTTATATAATATAAAATAATATATTTATATAAAAAATATTTAATATTTTAATTAATATATAAATAATAATTAATATAATAATTAATATATAAATATTTATAATTGAAATTTGCTCGCATTACATATTCATTTCGTGTACACTTGTGTTGAATACAAACTTATTAAATAACCCGCATGATTGCTTACTCGTTATTTTTTATTTTAAAAATAAGCACTACTATGTCTTCATATATATTTATATAAAAATAACATAATAAAGAATATTCCATATAAAATCTCATAATTTATATTTTAATAAGATTGTATTAAATATTTTAATAAATAAAATATATAAATTGCTTTATAATAATAGTTATTTTTATACTATTACTTATACTATTACTTATTTTTATACTATACATATACTATTTCATTTAATCTTAAATGGTCAGTAAAAAATCAATTTTAATATAATTTATTATATTCTATTGTATATTCTATTATTTGAAATAAACTTTATTCATCGACAGCTCTTATCGATAATTTCATCAACAAACTCTTCTGTATCTCTTCTTTAAATTAGTGTGCAGTTTTCTTGTATTATCTTCCTCCAGGCAATCGTTCTTCCGTCCATCTGGAAATATTGTTTATTTTTCCTTAAAATGTATCTTCTCTCGAACTGAAATGATGGAGAGTAATAATAATAGTATAATAAAAGATATTAGACTTATATTCACGACTGTGCTTTTCTATTTCCTGTGCATTAAACACAGAAAGTAATACGCATGTATTTCTGTAACACGTGAATTATTAGGTATAGAATTCTCTTCTTGGAAAGGATGAATTGTCTATAATTTCTTTTAATCGTGTATATCGTGATAACTGGACATGTTGTTTTCAAGCTTGTGTACATACGTGTAATTTTTTCGTGCATACGTTTTTGATGAGTTTTGTTATAAGTAAGTGAATTATGTTATGTTACAGAAATAATTTATTTATAATACAAATGTTTTTATTTTCGATAAAAATCTTTTCTTGTCGTTATATGTATAATAATAAAAATTTTTTTATTATTATGTATTATATTTTTCAAACAAAATATGCAGATACATGATTTTTTTAAGCTTTTAAAAAATTTTTATTTTAAAAATAGAGAAATCAAAAATTGTTGTAATTTTTTTTGTAATATAATTAAAAAAATATATAATAAATATAGTAAAAATATAATTCAACAAGAGAAAATCATTGAAAAAAAATGACAATTATTATTGATTAATTGTTTTTTGTAAAATAATTATCTCTTATTTTGTTTATTTATAATGATAAATTTAACGTATTATTTTATTTCTATTCATTTCTATTCATAATGAAATTTTTGCATGTATATATATATCAAATTTTGTATTTTTTTTTTTAAATTAGTTAGCTCATCTCTTTTAATATCAAAAAATATAAATAGAATAGAAACATGTTTCTTGAAAATTTGTTTTAAATTTTTACAAAAGCATAAACATTCAGATAAAATAAAATGCAATTGATGAAAACATTATAGCTATCGATAAACGAAAACTAATTATTATTTTATTTTTGTTTCAGGTAAACTGACTGCTTTAACGATTACATTGAATTTTATTTAAGATATTTCTCACGTCATCAAACATTCTGTAAGTTCCAATAATTTGCTGAAATTAATTTAAATTTATTACCATCTCGACATTAATTTATAATTATATAGAAAAGAGAATAAATAGAATAGAATAGAATAGTAATAGAATGAAATCTTTAGCTTGGTTTACTTTATAAGTATGTCTAATTAATCTCATCATATTTAAAATTCAATCTTTAATTTATTTATATTATGGATATTATATGTATACAAAGTATTAATATATTTGCGAGATATTTTTGAAAAATCGATTTTAGATATGAAAACAAATATAACGATTGCTATATAAAAATTAATTTTTTGTTAATTTTATTTATTGAATTATAAACAATTTGAATTTTTGTTAAAGAAAACGAAACAGAGATTGAATTATATTGAATAAGAAAAACAGATTTAATTCTCTTTGTGTAAACTAAAATTAAATTGCTTATAACTTAGTAAATAAGCTTCAATATTTTTATATAATAAACTTTGTTTTGAACTCTAAAAACGAACTTCTGAAACTATCTCACGAATATATTACGATCTATATATTTTCGTTTGATTTATTATATATGTATAATTACTTTTATAAGTTTATGATTAACGTTGTGTAATTAATGTTGTGTAATTAATGGTTTTAATCTTATTATATTTGAAATTCAATCGTTTATTTTTTTCTTCAGTTTATTCAATATAGAAAATTAATATTTTATAATCATTATATAAATATATAAATATTTATCTTATTATATATCTTATTAAATATTTTGTTATATAGAACTATATTCCATAAGTATTAATACACTTAAGAAGGATGATAATTTTAAATGAAAAATTAATGAATAATTAATTGATGAATAATTGAAAATAGAATTTTATTTGAAAATTAATTTTGTCAAAATTTTTCAGATTTTATAATATTTAAAAAATAATTTAAATTTTATTATATTTATGGATTTAATATTTAATATTAGATTTATTATTTAATTTAATATGGATTTATTAAATTTATTTAATAAAGAGATTTATTAGATTTATTATTTAATATTAAATAAAATTATAATATTAAATAAAATGCAAATATTGCAAATCTGAATATTATCATTGTTTATTATTGTTGTTATTTTTATTGTTTATCATTATTTATTACATAAATATATATTTTCATAAATATATTTATGTTTTCAAATATTTATCTATATGTATTAAATATTGTTTTCTCAAATAAAATTATGCATATACATTTAATTGAAATAATTTTAATATGATTATATATTAATACATGTCAAATATTTTTATTGTACAATATCTATAAAAATTAGATTCAAGAATACGAATTTTTTCGAATATCATTCTTATAATTTTTTTTTAAATAAATAGTAGATTAAAAATAATTAATTATTTAGTTAGATTAATAGATGGCTATAATGATAAAAATAAATATAATTTTTTAAAGCAATTTTTATTATACTTTTTCTAAGTTTAAATTCAAATATAAAGAAATCAAATATTGATTATTTGATTGTTTTTATATATTGAGAATTTTTACTATATATTTAATCATATATTGTTTTCAATATATATGATGTATGAAAAACTTATTCTTTAATGCACAATATAAATATATATAATATTTATTTACATAGCATTAATAGAATATTAACTTCTTAATAACTAAAATTATAAAATTACAATAAAAAAATTTTTTTATTTTAATAATTTCATAATATTGTTAATAATTTAATAATATCTAATAATTAATCTAATAAATAATTTAATATAAATAATATCTAATAATTAATATCTAATAAATAATTTAATATAAATAAACGATATATTATTTGGCATTTAATATATAATAAATATTAATACATTAAAAAAAAATTTAATGATAATCATTAATTCATCAAATTCAAACATTCGAAATTCACATGCGATCAATCTAATAAAAAATGAAATTAAGACTTTCTTTGTATGGTTTCCAATAATCTTAATCGAAAAAAATTTGAAACACTTTGTGTACTCGGTTATGAAACAACACTTACCTTTTATCAAATGAAAGTTGTTTAAATTTTTTGCTTTTCCAAAATGGATTCGTTATCTTGTAAAATAATTAAGGGTAGTATCGTCTAGCCTCAGATCGACGCCAGTTTTAAACTGGAATCTGTTGACTTTCTCCCACTCGAAAGAATGTAAATGAACCAGACATTATTAAAGTTGCCATGCTGAAAATGCGGCTCAGTCTACTATACCACTTTCATTAATATCATTAAACTTTCCGCATTAAGAGTACCTCTCTCATCTTTACCTCTCCCATTCTTTTCTTTCAAGTTTGCATTGAAATTGCACCGTACTTCTTCCTATTTAAAAGACAACTAAGCTCGTTTATAGAGCTCTTTAGAACGTCCGCAAATTGTTTCTTTTCTATAGAAACTTTACATCTTTTTTTATTGCTTTTCTCTATTCTATTAATTTTCATTTGCAATTTAATTTTCAATTTTCATTTTCATTTCTATCATCGTTAATCTTCGAAGTGAAGTGCTATGGAATATCTTTTGAAATTGAAATATCTCTTGTATAATTTAAGAAATTATGTCAGTGATTAATTAGCAAGATATTTTCGTATATCTAAAGTAAGAAGTTACACATCAAGTTATCATTGAATAACCTTCATTATTCGAAGACAATGACAAATTCATTCCAATTTTCTATATAATGAAAATATTTTTAATAATACATGATATATGATATAATTATTTATAAATTAAAATTATAATTTGAAAATTAATATCAACATTAATTATATTCTATTTTTTATTTACAATAATATTTATATTATAATTAAAACTGTTTATTCAGAATACTGTTATTTATACTGTTATTCTTATAATTTAATGAAATATTTCTTTCAATGACTTGATATTAAAATGTAAATTTTAATTTCATTTAATTTTAATTCATATAAGTAATATTTAAACGAAAACAAAAAGTATTCCATCGAAATAATAAAAATAATTATTTCTATTTTCTTATTTAAAATATCTATTTTCCCTTCTATTCTCTCTCTATTTTAATATTCAAAAATCTTCTATTCTATTTTTATGCATAAAAACTTCTCACAACGAAAAGTCTAGTAACTGAATGTTTTTATCATACTTTGAATTCTAATATAACTATGGTAATAATGATTCAGCGAAGTAGTCTCTGGACAATAGTAATGCATTTATAACGATCGTTTCGATTCTATCTCCATCTCTTTTTCTTTTTCTTCACTTTATCATTCGATTTCTGTCCACCTTATATACGATCTTTTCTTTTCCTTTCCTTGTATTTATGCTCCGATGAACTGTGTCGCTCGTAAACAAGACTTCCTAGTCTCGAACTCCATTAATTCGCCGCTCATCGTGAAAAGTACCGTAGTCCATTTTCCGTTACTATTTTAGTAATTCATGGATAACCATGTCCGCCATTCTTCCATTCATTCGTACAGTGGGAAATGGTTAATTGCTTGTCCTATCGATAATAATGATTTTCTTTTTTACCGACTTAATCGTTCAACCTGTATTCCGTGCTACAACGATCGCATTTATAATTTTGTTCCCTCAATTTTCACGATAATTTTTCAGATAATGTGCCATTAAGAATATTATTGTCTCAAGGAAATCATTTCATCAATATTGGAATATTTATCGCGATTGGATTTCTATTATACGAAATATTGAAAATGAGATATCAAGAATGAATTTTGAAATGAATAAAATGTATTTATAATTGTATTTACAGAAATTAATTGTTTCATTATTGTTCACTTTTAATTTTTCACTTTCAAGTTTCAATATCGTATCAAATATATTTGTTTTCTTTGAAATGATAATTTTTAAAAAAATATTTTTTGTTGTCACGACATAATAAATATCGTATCGTTTATAAATTTTAGCATTTTCATTATTTTTATTGTTTATTTTTATTGAAATTCACGTAAAAAGATGGATCGTATTTAAAACAATTATTTATTTATAAAAAATCAGTTTTATAATTTGATAGATGATTTACAATGAATTTTGAAAGTGTTTTAAGTGTCAATTGAAACTTATTTATTGATAATTCTACCTCCTCTTTGATTACATCATCTCTCTATTCTATTTTTCTATTTTGCTTCATCTAACGTAATTGCAATTTAAATTGCTTATAACTTAATAAATAGGCTTCAATAATATTTATGAATATGAAATTTTATATGTTTTTGACATCTAGAATCTATTCACGAATATATTAACATTTTGTATATATATATATTACTTAATTTTTAATAATCTATATTAAAAGATAGAAATTCGAAATTTTCTCAGTGGAATGAAGATATATTTTACTACTTATAATAAAATAATATTAACGATTCAATTGATAAATAACTGATCGTCTTTTTTGTTAATAATTACTAAAGATTCTACGAATAAAAAAATTGTTTATCAAATAAAATATTTATCGAATGTTCAATAAAACATTAAAATCTTTAATAGCTTATCAAAATAATTGTTTTAATATAAGCCATATATTGCAGTAGATAATTAATTTATATTCAATGTAACTTAATTTTGTTTTTAATGTTGAAAATTTCCTCGTTAAATTTCTATGACATTAAGTTATGTGCTGAATATGGATACTGTAATTTAAGAACTGCATATTTCTCCGTTAATTAATATTTCAATGAATATGAGACAAAGTCGCGCCAGTAACTGTAATACTTATCAAAAAGTAATGCTGAGATCGATTGGGTCATATGAGTTATTAAGTTCTTTCCCATTGGATGCATATATGTGCTTTTTCGATGAAATAAATTATTGCACGCGATTTTCTATATTCGTGATATCCAAAGTATTATTTGAATTGCTTGCATGTGATGAAAATACACAAGGAGAATTTTTATTAATTTATCTTGAAGCGAACGAGAAAAAAATGTCTCGAACAAAGATTGAATTGAATTGAAAAGAAAATAATTTTTCATATAAATTCTATCATATTTTATTTCAATAGAAGATAATAATATAATAGATAGTGGTATAGATACTATGTAGTAATAGATATTCACACACTTTCTTTGACTCGTTCTTATTGTGGCTTGACTACGTCTACGTGCTCTATGATTGCTTTTTGTTAACAAAATCGAAACGAAAGTTTTTGCAAAAGAAAATATTGTTCGAAATTACCTCAGAAATTTCCAGTTAACCAACGTTCCCACACTTTTTGATACAGGCATTATATAAGTTTATACTTTATGATTATTTTACTAAATATGATAAAAAATGTATATCGGCTTAGTGAAAAAGTAATTTTATAAATAGACAAATAATATAATAATAAAATGTATGCAGTTTTTAAATTTTATATAAATATCATAAAATTAATATAAAATATTAATAAATAATTTTTTATATTTATTGAAATGTTTATTGAATATTTTTACATATTAATAACTTTATCATTTATCTTTAAATCGATGCTCGATCAAATTTAATAAACTATTTATAGTACGTTCACTCACATTTATTTTAAAAGTATAGCAAATATTTTTCTGAAAAATAGTTTTATATATCTTCTCTAAATATATATTATAATTTGAGCAATAAATTGCAATGATTGTTTAATTTATTTAACATTATTTTCTAAAATAAGAAGAGAACATTTTCTTATAGAATTTCATCTTTATAAAATAAATTTGTCAATGATATATCTAATCAATGAATCTTTGAAATTATTTATTTTCAAAAACTGATGTAATACTTTAATACTATGATATAATATTGATATAATATTTTAATCAAAATATTTTTTATCTGATATAAATTATCCATGTTTGATTAACTCAATTCGAGTAAAAAAGTATGATTCAACACTTCTATTACTTTAACTACTGAATATTATTTTAAATGTGCAATTTTTCTTCATTAATTTAATCTTTTTGCACAATATATCTTCTATTTGTACTTATATTTTATTGCTTTACAGCATTTCTCTTATAATGATTATTTAATAGAAAGAGAATTAAAATATTATTTTTATATATTATACAATTATTAATTTTCTAAAATAAAACTACACATTAAACAATTAAAAAAAATGATTATTAATAATACAATAATATTATAATAATATAATTGAAATATAAGAATGAAATATAAATATCAATGTAATATATTATTATTATGTAAAAATAAAAATCATTGCTGTTATATAAAGTTATAAAGTTATATATATATATATATATATATAAAGTTATAAATATAATTTAAATATACTATTTAAATTAATTTATACTAAATTCTACATTCCAATACATTTAAAATTTTATTACGTACATACTAAATATGTACTTATCTTACTACTTCTTAATGATATCCTGGAGATATCTTGGTCTCAACATTGCAGCCATTTCGAGTCTTTCTTGCTCTTCTTTTTTTTCAATTTATATATTTCTCTTGTCAATTCGAACCTTATTGGTTAATCTTGTCCTAGAATCTGTTCTCTTATTTCCCTTATCGGTTGTCGTTTCTGTGACAACTTTTGCTTTACTTTAGATTATTTTATCCAGATCTACAAATTTCCATTTTTGCAATACCTGTACAGCATACGATAAGAATTCTAAACGCATATTGCGAAATATTAACTGAGATATTTTTAGAATGTGTTCAGGAATGAAAATTATATTGGTAGATTTTAATATACCAATGGAAAGAATTTGAAAAATATCCAATTACTACAACATGATCAATTAATAAAATCGTTGTACATTATCTTATAAGAAAATTAATCTGAATCGAAATATTTATAATTTTAATAAAAATTTTTGTATATCTAATAAAAATATCTAAAAAAATAAATCATATAACAATTTTTTCGGATTGAAAATTAGTTTAATTAAAATTCTTTTTTTTTTTTTTCATGGATTGAATATAATTTCGTTTAAGAATACTTTTGTTTTCCATTGTTACGAAATTATATTTTTAAAAAAATGAAAAGAATAGAGAAACGTTAAGATTTGATTTCATTTTCCCAAAATAATATTTCATTAATAACAAAATATTTCATTAATTTTATTCACAACATTATATTCTATGTTTTTACTAAGTTTTATTAAAATTAAAGTCATTTTTAATTTTAATAGCTAATGATTAGTTTTGATAAAACAAATACTGATAATCTCACTTTATTGAATTATTAACTTTTCTATAAAATATGTTTTAAAAAAAAGGAAATAGGAAATTCTCATGTAAAATCAAAATAATATAAATAAATTATAAATACACAAATATTTTTGTTACGAAAATATTAAAATAATTTACATTATACTTAATCTAAAAATTTTATTTATTTGCCATTTATTTTTATCAACAAAAAATTATTATTAAATAATTATTAAATAAATATACTATCAAAATTAACCTAAATTATTATATTCTAATACAATTTCAAGATCTTATAACTCAAGAATTATTTATTTTCTTCAAATCTTTGAAAATATCCTTAATCATCATTGCTTTTAATTTTGTAAATAATATTTCTCAACTTCCATAATCCTTTCGATTATTTGATTTTTGAAAACACAAATATTAATATTCGTATAAATTTATTTGAAAGATTGTTAATAAAGATTTTTATTTGCATATTAGATTTATATTTGTCCCAATGATTCATCTTTTAAACAATAATTCAAAAGCGCGGGAAAATAAGAGATTCAAAAATAAAAAAACAGATCAATCTAGAAATAAAAAAGAATCAGATTTCTCGAGGATATTGGATCTTTTTAAGATTATCGATCAATGGGACGTCTTATCTTGGGAAAGATTCGAGGAAGGAAATTCTTGAGTTGAAAGCGGAAACCGAACTGACGGTCCTCAAGTTAAGAGTTTTTCCGCGTCGTACACGACCCACGAGAATCGATCGGAACGAAACGAACGATTTGAAAGCATTGTCTTTCAAAGTCGTTTAACAAACTCATCCTTACTTGTCGCGAAGTCTATGGTAGACTCCACGGCAGTTTCTTGGAGTCGTCGACAAGACGAGAAAAACTCGGACCTTCGTGGATTAGCTGAGCTGGTCCACGAAGACGGAAGAATCTTTGAGTCAGCAGTCGCTTCCGGCGCTACGGTGACTTGGAACATCTTGAATCTCGCAGCTGGACAATGTTCCTCCTTTTTTTTGTGCTGTGAGAAAGATGTTCTTTGTCGTTTGACGAGGGTTCGAGCGGATTAATTAATTTCCCAAATGTTATCGTTTTAATTACCATCAGTGAATGGCGAGTAAAATGAACGTGTAAAAGAGAAATTGAAGAAAGAAAAAATAAGATTTATGAACTGTGATTCATAAAATTCAAAGGAAATATATTTGGACTTATTGTTGGTATGAAATTAACATTATTCGGAATAAGAAAATTAAAATAAATAAAAATAAAATAGTATTATTAATCATTTGTTTCATATAAAATTTTTTTAAAATAAAAAAAGTTGAACAAATTTAAAAGTAATACAAATAAGAATTTTTCTAGATTAGAAAAATTTTTCTAGAATGATATGGAAAACATTTATTTTGAAAACGATGTAAGTCTTTTTTTGTTTCAAGATATTGAAAGAAATGTTGAAAGATATTTGCATCGATTTCAAAATTCAGATAAGATTCGATAATCAAAAACATAATGTTTATTTGTAATATAATTCAAAATTAATTGTAATTGTAATAATGTTAATAAATGTAATATAATTTAATTATTCATATTATTATAATACAATTACTTATTTTTAATGCTAAAACAATCAAAATTATTTAATTAAATTAAAAATTATTTAGATACTTGCAAAAAGTTATTAGTAAATAAATGTAACATCAAATTAATTTATCATTATTATATTCAATAAGATTTAGAAATTTTAGACTTGAAAAATTATTTACTGCTACTATTTTTTAATGATTTTAGTCTTAAAGTACAATTTTAGTCTCAAATACAGGAATCTTATTAAAATTCTATTTTTTTATTAATGTTCATAAATGATTTAACATTTATTTCTTTATTATTTATAATTTATATTTTGTTATTTTTTTTAAACTTTTATCCGATTTACAAATTTTAATTCATTTGACATTTGCATAGAACAAAGAATCTTAATTTAAATTATGTAAAATAATTTGAAACATTTTCAGAAATTAAGAATGAAATCTATTTTAGTAGCATGCTAATAGTGGAACGATTTGAAGATTATTGCTCTTGTTGATAATCTTAAAAAATTGATAATCTTAAAAAAAAATTAAAATATATTATTATCATCTACATACATGTTAAACTAATACAATAAAATTTCTAATATCTTAAGATTTAATATTTAAACATTCTATTATACAAAATTCCAGATCAATCCAAATAATTTACTATTCAAATAATATATTTTCCTACTTGCGTTTTCTTATCAAAAATATAATAAGAAAATATGTAATATTTACATACATTTTTCTTAATCTAATGTCTTTTCTATAATTGCAATATGAAATTAATATAATTCAATGTATTAATATTCACATTTCGGTTCAAGTAAATATATGTTTCTTATAACTTGAACAAAATTTGTGATATTTTTTACATAGTAATTTTTATGTTTATTAAATAATTTCTAAAATCATTTCTTAAGTTTTCTATTTACTTCAAACATTTACATATAAACATATATGTATATATGTATATAAAATTTGTATTTAAATTTTCATTAAAAAGCAAAAGAATTTTTCAGTAATTAAAATACAGATATATGTAAACTATGTATTTAATTAAATACAAATATTTGTAAACTATTATAATTTAATCTTTTTAACTCTCTTAACTTTAATACTTGTATAAAAAGAAATTTTTAAAATTTGTGACATTAATTGAATTTAAAAAAAGACATACATTACATTTCATAAAATTATTCATTAACAGTACAACATACTTCTTTTTTTACTATCTAAAAACAAATAATGTTTCAATGAGAAATCAATTTCATTATAAATACAAAATTCATAATATAAAAATCACTATTTTTAACAATACTATGTATTACTTTTTATTAATATTAATTTTCAAAATTATAAAAATAATTTTTTTCTAATTAGATTAAGTTTTGATAATATCTCCCCTTCTTTCATTCCCTCGTCACTGTTCATTCTCTTTTTCTGTTCATTCTCTTGTCCTTTAATACCTTTCAATTGTCAACCACTGAAAACTTTGCCAAAATGTCATCTACATCATAGCGATCTTTATTCCATATAAAAAGTTATCTTATTCTGTAAAAATTTACAACATACATCCTTCTTCCATATACCCATTCAATTATCCATTCATATTATTTAAAAATTTCTTTCGCCACATGCAATCGATACTGCAAATAATTACCACTCGATGATTTATTGTTAAAACTATGGTAGAATAAGGATCATTTTTAGCTCGTTGCAACGTGATCCGTAAAAATGAAAAGAAACGGATAAATCGTAATTTGGTGTATGGGCATAAGAAAAAAATAGTTTCGCGTGTAATTACTAATTAGCCGTTTAGCGAGTGCTTCGTCGACTCGAACGGAAATAGCGCGAAGCAAGAAGCGCAAGAGTGAAAAGAAAAATGGAGGTAAAAGCAGCAATTCTGTAACGACCTTTTGTCCTAATGTTTCTCCACGACGTCGACCGCTCCTTTTAACTCGCTCTCCTTATGTTTTCCTCTCCTCTTCCAATTTGGCTCTCTCGACGAAAACCATCCCTCCTCTCCTTGTTCCTCGTTCCACCCCGGTTAACCCGATCTTCACCTATCTACGAGGAAATACCTCGCGCTCGAGAGATTTATGGGGGGCCGAGGAAGAAATTCTGTAGCGTTTACCCGTTCCATGGAATGTTATCGAGATACGAGATTTCCGCGAGTTTTGTGCAACAAATGTGTTGATGGAAGTATGCATTAATTGCCGCCATTTTATTACGGCGATGGAATCAAGGGACGGATTCGTGAAATTAAAAAAATATTGGATAGAATATGTAATGGTAAATTAGAGAAGATAAGAGCTTTTTGTTTATGGATATAAGAAGTGCCAGGATCTTGTTAAAAGAAAAATTAGGGAAATAAATTTAGAGAATTTTGTGTAATCTGTTGCGCAAATATAAATATTTAAAATTTGAAGAAAATTTGAATTTTTATATTAAAACGAAATTGAGCAAGTTGAAATTGAATATAGTAGAATATATTTATTTGGACAATTATTTTATATTTTGAGGAAAATAATATATTTATTTACAATGAAATTGAAATAATGACTTAAATGAGTGATTGAAATCTATTTTATTATTTTATTAATAAATTTTAACTACCACATATTATTATTAATTATATTACTACTACTATTTTGAAATTATGATTATTGTTATATCTCAATATTATCATACAATTACAATTCGAAATTACAAAAAGAATTAGAATATATAAATATATACACTTAAAAACTTTTTGTTGAGAGGGAAAAAAAAATATTCATATTCAACAAAAAAAATTTATTAGTTATAGTATATAATTAATGATTATTATAAAAAATCGTTGTAATATTTATTTTATTTAAAACTTAATCATTATAAAAATAAAAATCTTAATATTTCATATTTCATATTTTCTATTTTTTCTTCTAATTATTTTCATTATTAATGGATCGAACATTCTTTTATAACAGATTATATAATTTTTTAGAGGAATCTTTAAGATAATTTGATTTTTTGCCTTAGCATTAGATAATATCGTAATTTAATTTTTGTCTGTGTTGAAATTTAATTTATAACTTGCAATATGATTTCTTTACCAATAGAAAAGTAAGATTGATTTCACAAACCGCTAAAAATGCAGAATAACATTTTTAAATATCTATTATTATTTGATCTAATCTATCTATCGTGTTAAACTGTGAATATATTGATTATGAATATAATCACATGAAATCAAATAATTTGTTGATATTCCATTGAAATTTAAAATTTTGCATTTTTTTTCTTTTTTTTTTATTCTTTTTTTTTTTTAAATATAAAAAAAAATACAATTTTTAATGGATAATTTACATTTGTTATTAATAATGTTATTAATAATATTTATATAATCTATATTGAAAATATTAACTTAATTTTAGTATTATTTTAATTTTTAATTAAAAAGAAGACAAGCTTTGCATATTAATTAATATTTTATAGAAAATGAAACGAAAAATTGAATATAATGTAAATAATATAATAATTTAATATATACACAATATTGATTCATAGAGGATTACAATATAATTATTCTAATTAACATATTTTAATTAAAATATATATACATTATGCGATATTATGAAATAATATTACAATTCTATTTCATTACAATTATAGTTATGTTTTAAATTATTATTTCTTTATTTCTAATATATTGATATAAATATTGATATATTGATATATTTTATATTTTATAAGAAATTAATGTTTATCTTTGAAAGGTTTGTTGAGATTTGTAGAAATATTTATGAAAATAGAATTTTTATTATTATAATTTTTATTACTATTTATTATTTTTATTAACAAGAAATATGCTTTGAAAAAGCATATTTTCTAAAATTTATTTAATTACAAATAACTTTTTTTTTGCTCGGAACTTAGATTGATATTTTTATGATTTTTATGAGATTTAGATACATCAATAGTTATTCACTTTTAACATGGCAATTTCTTGGATGATAATCCTGATATCAAGATACAAAAAGATTAAACGAAAAATAAAAAATTCGCAGACTTCTCTTTTCTCTATGTCAAAAGTCAATTATAAAAGATTTATGACAATATAAATTTAGAAGTTAATTTGCATATCTTTAAACATCATTTCACTAAACTATTGCTTATTTCTAATATAGAGACAATATATTTACTCAGATATTAAATAAATAATTATATTTGAGTTAATATATTATTTTTGTTTATTTAATTTAAAGATCAAATAATGTTAGATTTGTAAATAAAAAAATTATATTTTTTATTCACAATAAATCAATAAATTTCTAATTATTATCATATTAAGAAAAATATTAATAATTTTAACTTTTCTCTTATGATTTATATTATATATTAAAAATCATATAATTATAAAAATAATTTATTATATTATAATATATAATGTAATATATATAATATATTATATTATGAAAATAATAAATTTAAAATTATCATATTGGATAATTTTAGAAAATTAATTTTAAATATTAAAATGAATAAAAATATAGTAAAAACATAAGAATTACAACATAAAAATTAATAGGATAATTTTGAAGGATCAATTTTAGACAAATGTAAAAATGTTTCTTATTTCAAATAATAAATTTAATCCGTAAACTGATTATATTTTGATGCAAATTTATACATTTTTTTATACAAATTTTAAATTTTAAAGATTCAAAAAGATTCACATAATTTTTTGAAAGTAATAAAAATTAATTCGAATATAGCTATATATATATATATATATATATAATAAAAACAATATTAATTTATATAAAAACAAATTTAAACTTAATAATATCGAATTTTTTTAGAAAACTCTCTGAGAAGTCTTTTGTATAACAAAAGTGAAATGACACAGATTAGAAATTAATTTTACAAAAAAAAAAAAAAACATTTGTTTTCCTTTTTTTACCTTATTTTATGAATTCTTATGAACTCCTGTATCTGTACTGTACTTGATATCTATATATATAATGAAAGGCAATATATTAGATATATTTTTTTCTTCGCACAATTGTATATAATACGTTTGCATTCACGATAGCTTATAAATTCGTACTATGGAATCACGATGGAATTATGAAAGAAAAGATGCATTATAATAGTTCCAGGAAGTAGTTGTTGCATGTTGGTTTGCTTCGATGGTACCGTATCGTCTGTTACATCGTATTCCACATTTAATCTCCTGTATGATGCATTTCTGCTACGAAGATAGTCTACTTAATCGTACGCGCATTCAGTACTGATTTTATACCGCAAGAACTTTGACTATTCTCCTATCGTCAAAAAGCATTAGGAAGTCGCATGAGAGCGCAAAACTCGCTCCCCAGGCAATTTCGTTGAATTATGGGAATGCTTGTTGCAAACTTCTTGTTAAAAAATTAGTATCAAAATGCACAATTGATATTGTTTACGTGAATGGGTTTAATTTCAAACGAATAAATTTTGTTGAAGTTGTGAGTGTTTTATTTAATTTTATAGTTATTTTTATTTCAATTTCATACATATGAAATAAATAATATTTTTATGTAATCTTCAATTTAAAATTATTATATACAAAATATTTTATAGTTTTAATAGTTAGAATATCTTAAAAGGGATTGAATTTATCAAAAAAATATTTTATACATTTTTTATACAAATTTATACATAAAACATTTTTTTAAAAGGAAAAAATCATATGGCGTAAGTCATCTTGATCAAATCAATTAATTGAGAGAAATTTTAATTTATTTTAACACAACTATAAAATTTTTAACAGTAATCATTTGTTTAAGTATTAAAAAAATATTAACAATAAAGAATAAAGTTTTTATGAGATACAAAGATTAAAAATTGCTAATATGATTATTTATATGATTATATATTAATAAATAAAACACTAGAATATATAAATATATTTAAATATTAAATTAATTTAATTATTTAAAAAATTTTTTTGAAAGAATACAATAAATAAGAATTAATGAAATATTTTCATCTTTAACATTTTTATCTTCAAAATGAGATTTAAAGTTACAATTTTAATATATTTTTTTAAAATATTAATAATATTCTCTTAAAAAAGAAGTTCATTTTAAATTTTCTAAAATTCAAAGTGTTAGAGATAAAACATTTGATTATTAACTAATTTTAATACACTCATATAAAGCAAATTAATCATTAAATTTTTATTAGATGTAGAAATTATATATAATAAATACATTGTATTAATATTAATATAAACAATTTATCATCAATTTACATATATATTCAATTTTAACTTATTAAAATACTTTTTAATAATAGTAAAATAATGCAATTGTAAATAAATAAATAAAAGTAAAAAAAAGGAGAAAATTATATTATATTCTGAAATGTTTATAGAAAATATTTAATAACATACTGTAATCGATATTTGATTAATACAATTATATTTGAAATTATTATATTAAATTTATGATGTTTAATAATATAATTAATATGTGATTAATTATAATTTATTATTAATTACAATAAAAAATTAGGATCATTTAATTAGGATCAATCATTAATTAGGATCAATTTTCAATATCTTGTTTTTATTAAAATTGAAAGTTTGATTTTTAATGAAATTTAATTATAAATTTTTTTTTACTATACTTTCATAATTAGATATTTCTCGATTTAAAGAAAAAAATCTATCATATTTAAATAAATAAATAATAAAATTATTCAAAAATATGATAAAATGTGCATGATGAAAAGAACATACGCTATAATCGATATAAAAGAAGAAAACATTAATTATTAATATGTATATAAATAATCTATATAAGTAATAGTTAATAGAATTTAGTAAATAATAAAAATTGTTATTAAATACCATTCAAATCATTTTACTAAATCACGAAGAATGTCAAAACAAATGATTTTAATTTTTTAGCCATTTATTGGCTATTGTATAAATAAATAAATTTGAAAAAAAAAATTTAAATTCATTCAAATTCTGCAACGTTTACAATATATTTTCATCAACTTGGTTTCAATCGATATAAATAATAAACTAATAACTTTAATATGATTATAAATAAATAAATTTGAAAAAAAGAAAAATCTAAAATTATATTGAATAATTGAATATAATACATTGAATGATGTGTTTACGAAAAATATTTAATAATACGCTTAAATGTAATCGATATTTGACTAACACTGGATTCAATTGATCCTCGGAATATCAAGTGTATCCGTATCTGTTCTGTATGCGGAATTCCACGCTGATCTTTCATGCGACATATCCGGTTCGTGTCATAAGACGATTTACGTTCGTATGAGTAAACTCAGACTTTATTCTGAAAGAAATCGTTGTTGGACGATCTTGGTGAGGATGCATCGCTTCGTGCTTTTGGAACGGAAGATCGGAAAAAGTCCTTTGTTATGGAATACTTTTTTCTCTCTTTTGTGTAAGTTATGCCCCAGTTGAATCGAAACTGGATACGAGGATACGTGTTTACAATTTGAATTGCGTCACAAAGACTTTGATTTTTAAATGTTTGAATATAAACTGAACGAATCTTACGAATATTTTTTTTCTTTTCTGTTAATTATTAATTTTAATTTTCTATCATGCATAAAATTGGAATTTCAGATATAAATATTTAAAAATAAGCTGATTTGAATATTTTTTTATTATTAATTTCTTATTGTATTAAACGTAAATATTTGAACATAAACGGAGATTAAAACGGAAATTTTAACAAATTTCTTGTTTCATATTAATGTAAGATTCAAAAAGTTTTGAATATTATATGAATTGAACTTTGAATAACTTAAATATTGTATGAACTTAAATATTGTATGAAAATATATATGAAAATATGGTGAAGAAAGTATTATTATTGAAATATCAGATAATAAAAAAACTAATTTGCAATATTTCAAAATATGATATTTAAATAAAATATATTTCTTTTATTACATTTATATGAATATTATTTTTTATTCTCGATTTACATTTATATGGATATGTAGAATCATCTCTAGACTAATTGCCATCATAAATTACGATTCTATGTATTTATAAAAATATATAAATATAATATTATTTAAAATTCAGGTCATTCATATTTAATGACAATTAATATATATGTGCATTATAAATTATGATTTTGAAAATATATGAGATGTATTAACTATTTTCTAACCAAAATTCCAAAAACGATTCACAAATAAAAATAAATAAATTAGAAAATTGTATATAATTATGTTTTACGTAAATTTTTCAATACAAAGAAAAAATTATATAAATATTACAAATAAAAATATCTTTCTTTTTAATATAAATTCTTATAAATTCTTCATCAGAGAACAGAAAATTTGCATTTTGAAATTTAAGTATTTTAAGCAATTTTTATAAATTAAAATCAAATCTATTGATATACATATATATTATTTGCCTATACATATAACATTTCTTTTTTATTTTAAATTATACAAATTATAATTCTGCAATTAAATCAGAAAAGTAGAAAATATTTTGTGTATATGTTAATCCGATTTTGCATTTCTCTTAACATAACATGTTATTGCATAACAATTGATAGTAGTCAGAATAGTAAGAGAGAACATTCAAGGGTACCTGACGGACAACTTACGCCACTGCAGTTGGTTTACGGTAGTCGCATTCCGCCGCGTATCTAATAATGTTCAGTGAAAGTTCCCCTTATGCATGGTCGCCCATGTTTACAAGAGTGAGCATGCAGCATGCTTACAGTTGCGCCGGCGTTCTCTCACTTAGCTATACATCGATATACTGTTTTACTGATTAGCACAAGAAAGATGGTGAATATTTTCTTTCACGTTTTTAAGTGACATAACGTATTATTTTCTTAATTGATAGTCTAATTTCGTATTGTTATTCTATACAAAATTTACTTTAATGGATCGTGTTTTTATTTGGTTACGATGGAATAATTTCCGACTAAAATGATTTATAGTCAGTATAATTTAAATATTTCGTTGAAATAAATGAGATTCTTAATAGATTGTTAAAAAATTCTAATTTTTTTTAATCCTCCGTCGGTATAATGGGTCGCTGAATTCCAGTTGAATTTTTATTGCCTTTGACGTCAAATTTTTATTTTTAATGCAAAGAAATTTAAATATTTGGATAAAATGTCATTTGTATAGTAAATTAGAGATTGTAATAAATATCTCAGAATTTTTTAAAGATATTTTAAAACTCAAAATAATAAAAAATTAAGTCAAAAATGAAAGATCTTTTATATAGATTATATTGATGAAAATCACATTATCGACAGAGGAAATTATCATGAAAATGTAAAATATTGATAAAGATGACTGATGAAATAAATTCTAGAAATTCTTATTTTCATGACAATTTGGAAAACAACAATGTGAAATTGATTTATAGAATTTATTTTTAATTTTTTATCACAAAAAAGCAGTTTAATTAGTTTTGAAATAAAATACATTAATAGCTAATTAACTTACACACTTTCTGCCCATTTAAATGTCGCAAAATTATTTCTATTAATTTTTGGAATTAGAACTCCAGTTTTTGAAGATATATGCTTCATGACATATATGCTTTAAAAACTTAAAATGCATATTGTGAAACAAAAACAGAAATATTTTTTTGCATCAGATTTATAAGAATATTTTTCTCGTCTTTCTAGTGAAAAGACTGAAATTGAGAAAGAAACCATAAATTCTTAGAATACCTATCCATTAAATAACAAAGCATTATCAAAATAGAAAATTATTGAAATATGAAATACTATAAATGTCAGAAATCAATATGGAAAATATTGTGTTAGAGATATTATTTTGAGTCAAAAAATGACCAACCAAATATTAATATAAGATAAAGCATAAAAATAATAAATTATATATATGTTCGAATATTTCTGATTTCTTTTTCTTATATTCGATAAATTTTTTCTCTAAATTTTATAAATATTGTCTGATTTATTTCAAATAAATTTATTTCAATTTTATATACATAATCTTGATACATTTATATTTTTATTATAATTCTAATATTACTATAATATTAATTTTAAAATTCAAGTGTAAAACATATATATATATATATACTTTTATTATTTAAAATATTATTAGCAAGTGTTCAAATATTTTTATGAGTTACTGTACCTGCTCAACTTTATAATTGATGCATTCTGCCACTTTTTTAATTATCTTTAAATTTTTTGTTTTTTATTTTTAAGAGAAATTTTCTTTGAGAGAAACTACTTTATTATATTGTCTATATTTACAAAATTATCATCACACAATAATGTTTCAAAGAAAATTAAAATCTTATTTATAAATCATTATAATATTACATCAATTATTGTGAAATAGTTTCAACTATTTATCTTAATTCGTGTAAAATTATGTAAATGGCTTTCTTTCAAAATTACTCCAATTATAAAAAAATAAATAATAGTAATAATTAAAAATATTTCAGTCAAAAATAAAAAGAATAATTTAAATTTATTAATTTAAATTTCACATACATATATTAAATATAAATAATTTGTTTTATTATATATAAAAAAAAATTTTTTTATTAATTATTTACTAAAATATATTAATAATATATACATATGTAATGCATTTTTATTTTGAAAATGTATATTCATTCTCATTATACACATTTCAATATACACAATTTTAGCAATTAATATGCCAAAATGAATTAATATTATTTATTGTAATTAATAAAGCTAAATTAACAAATCAAATTAATATTCAATTTGATTTTAAATGAATTAGACATGATAAATATAATAAATCGTTATAATACATACAAATGTATCTAAAATAATATATTTTAATAAATCACATTACAATCAATTTATACATTTCCATAATTCTTCCTTAAAATGTAGTCTAATATTCATAGTTTTATGGAATATTACAGTCATAGTTTTATGAAAATTTTGTATTTAAAATAGATTTAAAATAAACAGATTTTTAATTTATGCACAGATCTTAAATCATTATATCAAAAAACTATAAATGCTATTGGTTTTCTTTTATTCTTTTTTTAATATAATCTTTGATATAAAATAAATACAAAAAAAATATAAAAATTTTTTTTATACTAAAAAAGAACATAAAATATAAAATGATGAATAAAATTGAAAAAAAAATTTTTGCTGACAAAAATTCTGGAAAAATTTATATTTTTTATTGTGAATTTACAAATAAATATTATTTTATTAAATATTCATAATTAATAATGTTTCACGATGTTTTCATGTTCACATATCATATGTTTATATGATTAAAATTATTATATTAATTATTATTATATTATAATTATTAATTATATTTTCAACTTATCATTTTGTTTTTTTTTTTTCTTTCTTAACACATCCGAAACCATATTAAAAACTAAAATGAATTTTTTCAATAGCGGATATTGATTTTCGATAAATACAAAAAATATACAATTGTGAAATGCTGAAAAATGTAACAAAATTCAAAATCATTTATGCATTGACAACAATTGCTTAAACTTTTTTTTATCTTTTCCTTAGAAAACTTTATATAATAAAGTTTTTTATGTAATAAAAAATTGCTATAACACATTATATCGCTAATCTCGAATGTGTTAATAATAAACAAAAATTTAATGACTTTTTATTTACTTTTAGTAAAATCTTGCTTACCATTAAGCAAAATTGTTATTCAATAATATCATATAGCTATGGAGAATTATAATATAAAAATTTTCTTGTACATGTAATAATTTGGTAATTATTTACAAGATACTTTATTTAAAAGATTTAATCTTGATGATTTTTTAATATATATGTTTAATAAAATTGATATATTATCAAGATCATTTATAGAATTATAAAAATTTTAGTTAATGATCGTTATTCATCAAAAAATTATTAATAAAAAGATTTTTTTGAAACAGTTTAAGATAGTATTATTCAGATTTATTATTACAAATAATGATGACTGATTAGATTAAAAAAATTAATCCAAATATAATGCAAACCATTAAATCAACTAAGTTAAATAAGTTTTTTTTAAATTTTGATTTGTGATGAAATTAAACTTAAAATTAACATAAATTAATTGATATGAAAAAAATTCATTTAATTCTGATTTTATGATTAGATTAGATTAACAATCTTTTGATAACAACAAACCTAATCTAAATAAAATTTTTGTTAATAATTTTTTAATAAATTATGATTGTTAAGTAAAATTTTTTTACAATACTATTCATTTGGCAACATATTAAAAAATCATCGAGTTAAGAAGATCTTTTTTATAAACATTCACCAATAATTTTTACATAATCATGATCCAAAATTATTATTTTTATCTCCTATTACATAATCTTTAATAGAGAAAGGTCAAATTGCAATGATTCAGATTAATTACAAAGAAATTATCGTATTCCAATATGTCCCGATTAAATATAACAATTTCATTAATTTCAACGCATCCATTTTGTCGCTTCCGATTAAAGACTTAACAAACTGATCGGTTGCAAATCGATTTAATTACGTAGGTACCGAATGAAGCAATTAACGCACAAGTAATTTCAATAGTCGAGATAATCAGCTTCTCTGAATATCGGCCACGTGCAAATGTTGCTATCCACGTAACGCAGATTCGGAATTGTCATCTATATCGACGGATTGAGCAAACTAATAATGATTGCAGACTTGAGTATTTTTGAATTTCTAAATCGCATTATTTTAAAGTTAATTTTTTTTTATTATTTGAAAAATAATCAATTTTTTTAAAAAATGCAAATATTTTATAAATCTTGTACGAAATAAAGGAATTGAAATTAAATGTTTTATTCGTTATTTCATGAAATAAATTATTTTCTATGATTAAATATAATTAAATATAATTAAATTAAAAAATAAATATTATTTTCTTAAATATCAATTTTTCAATTCGTTATGTGATCAAATAAAAAATATTAATTAAAATAAAATATAAGATTTTATTATATTTTTCTTCTCTTCTGAAATAATACTGAAATAGATAAATAAACGTAAGAGATTAATTTAAACATAAAGAAAGAATCAATACATTTAAAAAATATGACTCTGAAATCTTTCATATGTTATTATTATTCTTTAACATAAATTAATTTCCAAAGAAATAATAAATAACAAAACAAAATTTTTGAAATTATAAATTATATAAAATAACAGAAGTAATTTTGAAAGTAAATTTGTTATAAATGAATTAAAAAAAATTACACGCAGAATAATACAGAATGTAATTGATATATAATTGAAGAAAACGAATCATCGAGTCAATATTATATCATAAAATATTGAAAAAATTAATAATCTTAAATAAAGAAATATCCAATAAATAATTGTTCTCTTAACAAGAAAATATTTGATATTGTGCAAGAATTAGAATGGAAACAATTATAAAATTGATCAATCAATTGATCAGTCAAATATAAATTTCTTTTTTTTAAATTTATTATTTAATCTATTATTTTCAATAATTTTATATACTATTTAAATATGTTTAGATTTATATTTCTCAATTTTGAATTGTTTTTAATTTTTAATTATCACCATTGTATAATAAATTAAAAATAATTACTTCGAAATATAATAACAAAAAATTATAAGTAATTATTTAATTAATTTATATCCATAATAAAGGAATTCTTATTACATTATATTGTTGTTTATTCATTTTACATATTATTGTTTATAAATTTTTTGTATATTTTATTTATCAACAAAATATCGTTTTCAATCAAAAAGTGATAAAATCAACTGATGCTTCAACTGTGCAGTTATTTTGAGCTCAGTTCGTGCTCGATTCATCGATGTAGGCGATGACCTTTATACAATCATTTCCGTGGTATCGTCTCTTGCATCCGTACTCTATGTGACACGTGGAAACGAAAGAAGGACGATATCGCATTCAGTTTTATCCCACGTTTTCTTGTGTTATCGATGGACTTTACCTCGCCAACGAGCTTGAAAGATGAAAGTGTGACGATACGCAACAGTGGCGGCTATTATCTACCCTGTCGTTCTGGATAACGTGAATTTTTGCGGTTTGGAACACAGGTGCAACGCGTACAAATGTATTGTTTCGAATGGCCATTGGTTAGTGGTTGCATCGATATCGTGACATATATCATCGAAGTGAATTGAATAATATGATCTTTCGTGCTATAGTTTGCGGTAAGTGTGGCGAGTAATTTGGATTGGAAAATCATGGAAACGAGGCATCATTTGCTTGATCGATCATTTTATAAAATATTTAAAATATTATAATAATTATAAAAATAAATTATATTTTTTCCACATTTTTGGAATTGATGCTATCATCTGTTTTTATTTAAATGACTTTTTGTTTTATATATTCTAGGAACTTTTTAAAGATTAAGAAACTAAGGAATTTTAAAATAGTTAAATAAATAAAAATGTCGAAGGAAATATTATGATTTTAAGATTTCTTATATGAAAAAGATTGTATAAATATTGCATAAGTATATTTTGAGAAACTTGTAAATTCTTTACTTTACTTTTTTAATTAATCTGTAATTACTAGGAAGAAGTAATCACTGGAATTTGAGAGACTCCAATTCTTATTTTTATAACAATTTGGAAAATACTATTAACAGGAGCTACTAACTTTTACAGTTTATTTTTAGTTTTCTCTAGAAAAAAAATGTAATTTAATTCCTTTTTAAATTAAATAAATATAAACGATGTCACTTTTTTTATTGCTTTAATTATTTTAAAATTTTTTTAACTTCTCTTCACGAATCTTATAATATTATCTACTCGAAAAAGTAATCATCATAACAATTGTTATTTAATTTTCTTAAATTAAAATTATATAAATAATAATAAATAACGAATGAATTTAGCAAATTGAATGTTCTTTAATATCTTTAAAATTTTTTTTCTTTTACTTTAAAATGTGTAAAAATTTAATTATGTTTGTTATGCTCATTTTTCTGTAATTTTCATTAATTTTTGTGAATACATTGTTAAAAAATTAAAAAAATTATCTCTTAATCAAAATAAAAAAAATAAAACAAAATCTGTATTGCATTTATTTCTAAATCACATAATATAGCTTGATATCTTACTTGTAATTTTGCCATACTATGACATAATATTCTGATATAACAAAATTTTTTTTATTAGTTTCTAATTAAATTTAATGTATTTTATTTAGATTTTATGAATAAATTACATTGTTTAATGAATAATATTTTCAGGAAATATTTTTTGTCTTGAAAAAAAATTATCACAATATAAATAAATGAAAATTGTATTTATAATAAATTATATTTTTAACATAAAAACATATTTTTAACATAAAATTTAAATCTATGTTTCTCTTTTAAAAAAAATTAAAAAAAAAATTCACTGATTCCATAACTGAAAAAAAAAATATAATAATTGAATTATTCATTCTATTGGATGAAAAAAACGATTCTGAGATATTATATATATATATATATATATATATATATATATATATATATATATATATATTATAATAAACACGTGAACAAATAATATTATAATTTGGAAAATGTTCACGTACCAATGACTTGATTATATAACGATTGACATGCCCTTGTGTCAGAAGCAGAAAGGTTCGTAACGTAAAATATTCATAACGTAAAATCAATCTTTCGAATCGGACACAATCGTAACTACTTACATACATAAAGTCAATCTGACATAACGATGTCATATTTCATCATATCGCTCTCGTTACGTACATACATTATACAAATGTAGTCGAAACATGAATCATTTGTTCCTAGAATGTGATAAGAATTTCAGTATTCGACAGGTATACAATTAATCATCAAGTAGATATCGCTAATTCAAGTAAAATATCTTAGTTACATTTTCATAAGACATGTTATATCAATTTAACGTATATTATGTTTAATAAAGCGAATTTCTACATTGAAAATTGATAATTTCAAATTTAACATTCGGGTGCTCGATATGAGGCATCGTTATCATGTCGTCGATCTATAACAGGTATCGTAGAATATTCTCGAGTGTGTAATCGATAACGACCATGAACGATGGATGGGTCGTCGATCGATATCGACATATCTTCATTCTCAACAGAGATATATCTTTAAGCTTAGTTCACATAGATCATATCACAATTATAAAATGATTTACTTTAGTAAGTTAAAATTACTTTATAAAATTTCAAAATGTTCTTCTGGTCATATAATATGAAATTTTAAAAAAGATAGTAGGAAAAGGTGAAAATTTTAGCTTTAGATATTTATTTTTGAAGATATTAATGAAAAACTTTTAATATTATACATTGAATTTTTGTTAATGTCTATAAATGTGATTAATTTATGCAATTATGCAATAATGCAATTATTTTCGCTATAATTATCATCAAATATTTAAGAGTCAGTCTTAATATTTATAGATTGCAGTTTTTAAAATCTTCAAATAAATAAAAAAATTTTAAATAAATTGTAAATAAAGAAATAAAGATAAATTGTTAAGCGTTTCTTATGATTGAAATAAGAAGAATTTTTAGATCTTAATTTAAAATAAAAATAAAAAAAAAGACAATATAAAATAAAGAAATAAATAATAATAAATAAATAAATTTACTAAATAATAGTAAATAATACTAATACTAAAAAAAAAATTATTAAAAAATATTAAAGATATTAAAATATATAATTAAAAGATTATTAAATTTCTATGTAAAATTTGAAAAAAAAAGATAGAAGACGTAGAATGGACAGCACATAATATTTTAATTTATGACATTTATTATTTTCCAAGATATTAATGAAAAATTTTCAATTATATTATATAATATTATATAATTTTGCCTATATTGATAATATAATATCTTGTACAATATGATAAATACAATTGTCAATTTATTAAGTAATCTTGCGGTCTTGATTCTTTTATAAAATGTCCCATGTAAAACTTTCAGTTACAAAATCGCAAATATTAACTTTCTAATGGAAACCGCTTTTAAATTTTAACTTAACCTAATATCCACTGGATCACTTCTATTTGAAGCGTGCAATGTATACATTGCAACACTAATATTTAAACTTTGAAAATTAATAACTTAACAACAATTTATGAAAAATATGTGATAGTGTTTTAAATATTAATTACAAAAAAGTATAATAAAAAATATAAGATTCCATGTAGAAATATAAACGTGATGTTCAAAGATCTAATATGAGTTATATTTATCTATTCTAACCTAAATCAATATCCATTACAAAATCGTTTTTATTCGTAATGTGCATATATTGAGTAATATTGGAGGCAAATAAACTTTGAAAATTAATAGTATGTATATCTCAATTTATAAATGTACAACAAAACTATAGAATTCTATTTAAAAATTTAATGTTTTCTAATATTATTCGAAGTCAAATTATTATTATATTTTTTTCGATACCACAAAACTTTCAACATTTCTGATACAAAAATAATTACATATAAACTTAAAACGGACATATAAAATTGCTTATGATGATGCTATCATGCTTAAACGAATGACAACCTATGTACAAGATAGTTATTCAATGCAATATCTAATTTTGTAACACTATTCTTGCTCAATCTATTTTGAATTAGAAATTCATCATATAACTATCGTGCGAATGCTATTTGTTTCTATGTTGCTATATTTCGTCAGTCACCTCGATTCGAAGAAAGTCACCGATGAGACCAAACCAATCTTAAGTATACAAATCGAAATTGTAATTTTGAATTTTATGATTTTACATTCAAACGATTTGGCTAAAAATTTTCGGAAAATTTATCTAGAAGTATTTCATAAAAAATAAAAATTTTTTATCTATTATTTCTATAAATTATTAGCTTATTAATTAACTTAGGACTCAAGATTATAAATAACTTACTAGATTTTTATTTAAAATAAAAATAAGAAAAAAGAAATAAAAAATAAAGAAGAAATAATTTAAGAATACGTTAATAATTTAAAAGTAAGTTATTGTATAGATTTTTTTTATTGAAGAAACATTTACATCATATATATATATATATATTTTTTTTTTCTTGTTTATTTTCCATTAATATGAGAATTTTTCAATTTGTCCAGATAAGATAAATTATTATAACAGTAAGAGTAAAAAAGAAAAAAAAATAAAAAGAAATTCTTTTATGAGAATCGACCGAACGCTTCTATCAGTATTCATCATATATAAATCAATGTGTGAAAGAGAGTTAAAGGCTTGATACGGACGAGCAACGTTTTGTCGCACGGTAGTACATCTGTCTTCGTTGTTTTCAATGGGGAAAACAAGGAAAGATAAACGGTTGCGCGGTAAAAAATCGTTTATCTTGCATCGAGCCTAAGCGTTTCTCACAACCGCTTGCTTGAGTTATTCTTGTGATTAATTACTATCAGTTAGAAAAGCGCATCGAATCAATTTTTACGGAATACCTCGCGAAATTGCCTTCCAATCAATGTAAACACGATGCACGCCATGTTTTTACACGGAAATGTTTTACAATTGCTTGGTCGGTAAGTAATCGTACAATAGAATTGGATTGATGCAGCGAATAATTATAGTTTCATATTATTTTTATCATTTATTTCTTGTTTCTTGTTTTTAGGATTTTAGACATTACGGAGTGTAATTAAGCATTGAATTTTTGAATCAATTTTTTTTTTTTTAGTCTATCTAAGAAAATAAGAAAAAGCGATGTGATCGTTTAATATTGTAAATCATTTGGTAAATACAGTTATTTTATTCGCTCTTGTTCTCTTTTTTTCATCGTTACTGTGATATTTCAGATTTTAAAGATATAATTATTTTCATTTCTTGCACTTCTATAATACGTGTAATTATTAGTGTATTATTAAAAAAACAATAGTTAATAATAAATAGTTTTACAATATATCGATTTATACGTTATAAATACTTACATATTTTTAATTTTTTAAACTTTGTATAGTAATGTATGAATATTGTATAATATTGAAGAATTTATATATAAAATATGTTAATAATTTTATCATTTAGATAATAATAGTATCATTTTGTTGTAAATATTCCAAATTTGCTAAATCACTTATTTACAACATATATTTTAAAAATATAACATATAATAAATGTTTCAGAATATAATATAAGTAATTGAAAATATAAATTTTTTTTGGTCTCTAATTATTTATATTGATTATTAAGTTCAAGAATATAGTAATATTTTATGAATATTAACAAAATATTTTATGAATGTAGAATATCTTTATGAAATAAAATTATTATAAACAATGATATATATTTATTTATATATATTTATATATATATTTACTATTAAAAAATTATTTATTTTATTAAGATTTTAAAAATCTTAATTATTACAGTTTATAAAAAAAAATTAATCAATGGAAATAATAAATATATTATATATTTTTCTTAATATTAAATAATTATATTCTATATAAAAATTCTAATTTCGACATAATATTGCAAAAATTTTGTATGACATATAAACAGAATGAAGAGTATCCAATATTAAAGCAAATTTAAATATATTTTACATTCCATTATATAAAGTGACATAGATTAATTTTTACGATGATTTACAAATTAATTTTATTTGGATAAACAATACGAATTTATTAGAAAATCAATAAGATTATTGTCATATATATTATAATGTAAAATGATAAGTATACATAATTATTGATATTTCACAAATATATATTTAATATTTACATATATCTTTGTATAATTAGAAACAATGTGATGTTTTCTTCGTTTTAATTGCATAAAAATTTAAAATATTCAATAATAAAAAAAATTACGAAACTCCGTATTCAAAATAAAATTCTCACAGTTCTATCATTAATATCAATTCATTTGTTCAGAGAAATCAGATATTCCAAGTTTTATTTCTAAAATACTCAACATTCTATTACATTCATCATCTTTATTCTCCGCTCAATCATCGGTCAATTAGTCAAATGATGGGGATGTATCGGTGCGAGGAAAGAAAATAAAGACGTTCTCGAAACGCATTCTATTGAAATCGAGGTCTATTACGTTGGTTAATTGCATCAGCTAAGTAAATACTTGGAATGTTATTGTGCGAAGTGCTTACGGAAGGAAAACGTGCAACAAGTGTGACTGCTTCATCATTCCCCGCGTGCATGGGTAGGCGTGAGAAACTGGGCGCAGCTCAGACAAAGACAGAATGGGTCAACGGGCGAGAGAAACAGAGAAAAGGGGGTTAAATGTTCGAAAGGTCGCATTTCTGAGATTTTCTCGAGTTCCCAGTGACCCGGAGTCAAGAAGTTAGGTTGGTGCAAACAAAGGGAGAGAGTTACGCCCATGCGATTTTGCTTTAAGTTTGCTTTCAAACAATTTTTCCGCTATTATGCTTGGAAATTTATCTATGATTTATATATCTATTTTTGTAAATTTTGCTTATATTTTATAAAAGAAGTATTTTTTTTTTTGCGATCAATAAAAAGTTAGAAAGATTTATAAACTTGTAATAGTCATTATATAATAATTAATATTATTATTAGTACGAATTTTTTTTAATCAAGATTTTTTTTTCATTAGATTTTTAAATTTCTATGTATATGTATAATGTATGATATATTTTTAATGACTCTTAATCCTTTGCACTCTTTATTCTTTTTTTTTTTTTTACCTAGAAACTCTTTAATTCATTTACAAAAAGGATCTAAAAAAATTCTCAATAAAATATTGTCTAAAATATTACAAAGTATTTGAAAGAAAAAAAAAATATTTTAAATTATTTTAGAAGCTGCTTGTATAATGTCGAGTTTAGCTCGATATTGGAATTAATAAGGATTAATAATAATTATTTTATTTATGCATATGTTTAAATATTATTTGTGCAATTTTGATTCATTATTTTATTATTCGATACGTTATCGCTTATCATACATTGTGTATCATACATTCTTGATATGCATAAATTTAAAATTCTAATAAAACAATCGATTATAATAATAATATTAATTATATAATTATATATTGATTATTATAATATTTTAATGATCTTCAAATTAATATTTTAATATCTAATTTTTCAATTGATGGCAATGAATGATTTTAAATTTAGCAATAATATACAAATTATGTTATATGCATAAATAATTTAAAATGCAATAACATGTATTATTATAATAAATTTTAATGTTTTTCATAAATGATATAAAGTAAACTTTTTTCTTAAGTTAAAATAAATTTTGTTAAAATTTAAATTATGTTGAAATTATACTAAAATGTAATAAGATGTTGCGTTCAACTTTGATTAACAATTTATACAACTTATACAAAAAAAGAAAGATGAATTCTGTCATTGTAGCAAATATTTTAAAAAATCTAAAATTATCATATTATATACAAAATAAAATTAGAAAATCTTTTTTAGAAGATGTAATGATAGCTATAAATATATTTCTGCATGATTAAAATGTTCCTCACAGAACGGTACTCGTGTTTGCAGAGTTGTAAAACAAAAAAAAAGTTCATGGTCGATCTTTTTTAGTAGCATTAGAAAACTCGAGTTTCTTTTATGCTCAAGATTAAATCGACTTGCAAACCTAGGTGCGGCGGAACGAAATGATTATATCTTCAGTGACGTTTATGAGGATCACGAAACGGCTTTAAACGAACACGTAGCATGATGCATTGTCGTGTTATCCATGCAACTCTAACAGTAAGTTCTGACCTGGCAGATGTTTCTTCAGGTCATTGCATTATATTCTGATGCATTCAGGTACAAAAGGTGGGTCTTTTGTCTTACGTGATCAGACATCGATAATTCATTGCTTTCACAAGTTCATTGCACTGTTTATACAATATTTGATATTTATTTTGCTTATTACGAGTGATACGAATAATAGGCTTTGAAAAAAATAAAAATTTCTTTATTTTTAATAAATTTAAATTGTTTATATTTTGGAATCTTATTTTTAGATATTTTAGAAATATTATAAGTGAATATCTATATATCTATATATCTATATATCTATATAATATCTATAAATGTTTATAACTAATGATAGAATTAAATATACTATTAATTTCAAAGATTTATTTTTAAGATTGTTTATGTATGTAAACAATAAAAGAATTGATAGAAACAAATAATATAATTAAAAAAAGTATCTAATTATTTATGTAATACATTATTTACTTTTCTTATTCTTTTCAAGATATCATTATTTAAAATATATTGTTTAAATAAAAATTTTATTATAAGTAAATACTTGTTATAATATCTAAATTACTGTGTTATATTATTAATACATTTTTGAAATCTTATAGCTGAAGAATTATTTACTAATATTTATTCCATTTTTTAAGTAATAGTAATTTTAAATTGTTCCCAAAATATATATATTCATTTCTTCTTATAATATAATTTTTTTGACGATTTTATTCTCCTTCTTTTTTCGCGAATGATGATTTATTTCTAAAATTTCTTCTTTCATTATTCGTAATATTTTGTTATTTCTTTTAAAACTTTATGCGATCTACAATTTTCCATTTTTCCATTTATTTGACATTTATGTTGTATATAATAAAAATTCCTATCTAAATTATGCAGAATTATGCAGAATTAATTAAAAGAGATCCAATAGTAGTTTAGAGAATGAAATTTATTTTAGCCGGTTTCAACAGAAAGATTCGATATTGCTGCTTATTAATGCAAGAATGCCTGAAAAATTCGATATTGCTGCTTATTAGTGCAAGAATGCCTGAAAGATTCGATATTGCTGCAAGAATGTAATCTTTAAAAAATATTTATATATATTCGTTATAAATGTTAATTTGTTCTAGTTTATTACTTTCAATCATATTTGAGTATCCAATATATGCATATGTTATTGTAATATAATGCAATTTTCGTGACCTGTTTATCATGACATATACGTTAAACTAATATAGTAAAACCTTCAATATCTAAAGACATCATGATAGTATCCGAACATTCTATTATTCAAAGTTCCGTTATCTATGATTCCATTATATTTTCCTATCTGTATTTTCATCTATCAAAACAAGAAGATATAGAAGTATATAAGCACATCCTTTCTATAATCTCATATCTTTTCTATTATTGTAGTATGTAATTAATATTTCAGATAATAATATTTCTAGCCTCGTTTCGGTTCATTGATTCGACTAATCTTGCATATATTTTTATTTATATATCAGTCATTTACATAAGAAGAGTTTTTAAAATGAAAATAATGCTAAATCAAGAAAGTAAAAAGAGTTAACTAAATTCAAAAATACTTTTTCTATCTAAGAATTAGATATTTATATGCATTGTTGCGCATTATCTGAAACCTGTATACATTGTAACAATAATAGTAACAGTAATTTTTAATTAAAAAAGAAAGAAATTTCTTTGTTTAATCATTCTTCTTATTTTTTTTAATTTAGTAACAGTCAACACTTTCTTCTTCTATTTTTATAATCAAAATTCAAAATGAATGGAAAACAATTCTAATCCAAGCTTTATATATTCAACAAATAATTAAATACAATTCAAATAGAACTCTTTGAAAATTACTTTGGAAGAAATATATTAAAGATATGGTTCCTATATAAGAAGAACTAAGAAGAACTTAATATTCGTTTGTTTCTTACTGACTGAATTTAATTTAACTCTTCTTTTGTGTAGAAGTTATCTTTATATATAAAGATCAATTTAAAGTAAATCGAATGCTATTCGCAATTTTTAAGTTCCATTAAGGACGCTTAAAAAATTTAAACGATCCACGTATATGGATCTTTCTTCCCGTACGATAGTGTCAGTAGTGGCACTCCCTCGTAATCCGTTTCTGTCATATAGCTACTGTAACGATCAATGGAACTACTTTGATTGACGTTCAAAATCTAATATTTGAAATGTGTCAGAGAGAAGAGTCTGGAAGTGTACAGGGGATTACCCATGAGAGTTAGGAACTTTATATGGGTTGGTGCGACGTCGATAGACGCCAACAAGGTCAATAATAATCAACTTTTGCGTCATTTTCTTCGTAGGAAGCGAAGCTATGATTGGATCAGCGAGTTTGATTGAACGTGACATTAATTTAGTTTTCACGATACGTGTAGCTGATTTCTTATTGTGAACACATATGAAGAATTTATATTTTATATGTTTGAGAAAATTTTTTTATATTTATTTGTTATATTTGATAAATTTTTAATTTTTCCAGAAGAACAAATTTTAAAATTGAATATGTAATTGAAATGGTTTTATTTTGAAATATTTTTGACAAGTATTTCGCTCTTTTAATTTTAAATTTATTTTGTCATAAATTTTAATTGATAGATATTACAAAATTCTAATTTGTCTAAAAATATAGTTATAAAATGTAATTATCAAAATTACAAAAATTGCAAAATTTTTCTGAATTAATATTAAAAATAACAATTTTATATAGTTTTGTTCTTAAAAGTGAAAATAATTTAATTCAAATCATTTATGTGATTTAAAGAAATTTTATTTAAAATGAAAAGAAGATAAAACTTTTTGGATGAAAAAATTCGAAATTATTTTTGAAAAAATTTTGAGAAAACATTTTAAGAAAAATAATACATATATTTACAATAAAATTGTATAAATGTACAATAAAATTAGAAAAATTTTTCTTATCAAAATTAGATATTTTTTTAGATGTTAAGTTATACAAAACTGTCTCTTATATAAGCCTTTATATACTCTCTCAAAAGAAAATTCATCTCTTGAGAAAAATCTAATTTTAATTAAATTTGTTATATGTTATAATAATGGATTGTATATCGCATAAAGCAATTTATTTTCTGATGGAAAATCTCTTTGAGCATGTAAAATCAATTCTCAAATTTTTATTATTTTTTCATATTTTATGTACAATTTTGCTTGGAAATTTTCATTACAAAATCTATACATTTTATGATTCAAAATTTTACTTTATCTAATATTAGAATTACGAAGTTATATTTAAAGAAATTAAAAATAATATTGAAATTATAACTTTCTATTAATAAAAAAAATTGTTTCGTATATGATCCATTATAGTTTATATATAATTACGTCACAATGTTTCGTGCAAAATAAAATCATTATTAATTTAATAACACAAGTTATTAATTGAATTTCTATAATAACTATATGAAGATTTTTGTCACTGAATATATATCATGTTAACACGTTCAAATTACATATCTATTATCACTATTACGTTTCAAATTACATATCTATTATCACTATTAGCAAATAAAATACATATGTATAGAATTACTTATTAGAATTTTTGAATAATGGATGTTCGAATAATAGAAGTTGATTTTTTATTCCATAAGGATATGATAATTATGTTAATTTTTAAAATAGAAAAAAAAAAGAACTCTTTGCTAGCATTGCCCGAAAAGGCTGATTCCCGAAAAAAGAAAGTAAAAGAAAACGAACGGCGTGCAAGTAAATGTTCGTTTAAAGAAACGAAGTAGATACGTGTGTATACTTGGAGAGTAGGTCTGGCGCTACGAAGGAACACCAAAGGAGGGATGAAGAGCGAAAGAAGCGTAAAGTAATTCTCGCCGTAGCTCCAAGAATCTTAGAGTTCGCGAATGGATGAATTTCAAGCAGATCCGTGACACATATGGAAAGACTAGCTGCCATGCTGAGACATAAAAGAGGAAAAGCTAGCTATCAAAAAGAAAAAGCGCACGGAAGGGTAACTTGTCGATTACGACGGATGTGACTTTACGGAGATCTTTTGCTCCGAGATTCCTTTTAACGCTATTCACCGTGAATGCTCACTATCTTTCACAATTCTCCCTTTTTCTTGCTACGCTTTCGCATTCTAGTCACTAGTAAATAATGACTTGCAAATAAAAAATTTTGTTTGTATCATATTCGTTAATTAAAGGAAGTGCATATTTGGAAATTGAATTATTCCAAATAATGTAATATTTGGATGAAAGGTATAATTTTAATATTTCTGATTTGATCAGAAATAATAGTAGAAAAATGAATTTGAAACAATTTTTCAACGAATAATCGATATTAAAACATGGTTAAAACTTTAAAGTAAATCATTCAATCTATTAATTTGCATTTTAATTTTATGATAGTACGATAGTGTCAGTGCCATGCGAATTTTTCAAATATTTTAAGAATATAAAATGTTACACGAAATTTTAAGATTCAATATAATAAAGTTCATATTTTTAAGGAATATTGAAGATGAAGATAATTTGGAATATTTCAAAGATTATTATCTAGATTAATAATAAATGAGAAGATCAATTTTTTTTATAAATAAATAAAATTAATATTCATAGATTCATATTTGATGAATATTTTGAGAAACGATTGATTATTTGTTTTTTATTATTGTTATAGCAATGGAGAATAAATTTTATTAAACTAGAAATCGATATTTATATTTTAGAAATCAATATAATATTTTAATATTATAATTCTTTTCTCTTCTTATTTTTTTTTTTTTTAAATTAAGATAATATAGCTATTCTCCACTTGTATTATTTTTTAATTAAATCAATATTTTATATTTTATATTTTTTAATATTATTTAAACTTTGAAATATAGTAATTTATTAGTTTTCATGTATAATTTTTATAATTCTACAGTTCCATGTACAGTTTTATGTTTCCAATCTGCAATAATTTTTTATTTACTTAAACAAATTAATATTTTAAATATTTCGTATTGATTGAATTTTAATTTATTTTGCAATTAAGATGATTTTAATATTATCTATTATATAAAGTAAATTGAAAATTATATACATACATTGAAATTTAATTAAATTTTAAAAATATTATTAATATTAAAAAAATTAATAGTCTATGAATATTTATGTATTTATAGAAAATTTAAATTATAAAAGTATAAAAATCTGCTGAATGACATGCCATATAAAGAAAAGTATATGATATTTTTTGAAAAAGTGATATTTAA
Organism: Apis mellifera; assembly: GCF_003254395.2. NCBI lineage: Eukaryota > Metazoa > Arthropoda > Insecta > Hymenoptera > Apidae > Apis > Apis mellifera. The sequence goes on along the minus strand of NC_037644.1, from coordinate 7,182,779 downwards.
AAGTTATGATATTTAAAAAGTGAAACGAATCTTTATTTCAATTTCATTGAAACTGTGTTTCGTTGAAATTGTGTTCATAAATAATCTAATAATAAAATCATAAAATTGAGTATTAAAGTTATATATTATTTAAATCAAACAGAATTAAATTATAGAGTTAAGATATATTATTTATTAATAATTTTTTATTAATTTTTTATAATTTTCTAAATTTTTTTTTCTTAATTTATTCATTGTCCATTAAAAAATTTATTAAATATAGATTACATTAAAATAAATCAAATATGAATATATTAATAATTGATTTTTATCAGTTCATATATAAAACTGAGTATAAAATTATATTTTGTATCTAATTGTAAATAATATATAATCAATAATAATCTATAAATAGTAAAATAAAAAATTAATAATAAATAAATTTGGAAGTATTGAAAATTATTCTTTTATTACTCTAATTTCTTATTTAAATTTTACAAATTTATGTTGAATTATTTTATATTTATGTTTCTCTAACAATTAAATTTTCAACATATTTTATGTTTGCTTTATATTTAGAAAGTTTGAATTCGCGAGGAAGTTAAAAATATCTTAATCGTTCATGATATTATCATAAAGTTTTAACAATCATTATAAAATATTTTAATATTTAAAATTCATGTATTGTTGAAAATTTATATTTCATCAATAATATATTTTTATACATATATAAAAAAAACAATATTGAAAATTCAATATCTTTAATAATTTATAATTAATCATTTTCAAAATTACATTTTGAATCAAATTTACATCTGTGATAGTAATGTAATTTTAAAGTTTTATATTAGGCAGAAAATTGTTTCATGAGAAAATATATTTTGCATAAATTATGCAACAGGTTATTCGTTCTTAACCACCTTTCGAGAAATATATAAATACGCGGTGAAATATAAACTTTGGAAATATTATTTGGGTTTTACCATTTTTTTTTTTATTTTTCTTTTTTAATGTATAATATATCATCATATTAAATACACATGAAATCTTTTTTGCACAATTTCTTGTAATCATTTTTGTTATCAGTTATTACTCAATTCCTTTTAAATCTAAAAAATAATTTAAAAAATTGGAACAAAAAATCTGTATTTTTGTTGTTTTAAAACAAATATTTTGTTTTTAATTACAAATATTTTAATTTACATGTTATTTGATTTTGATATTTTGTATAATTTTAATACTAATTTTTAATAATAATAATTATTTGATATAAATATTTAATAATAATTATAAAGTATTTTTTTTTTTGATTAATTTATAACTTATACAAATAATTTATACAATTTGAGAATATTTATTTTGATAAGAATATTTTATTGTAAATTCCTATTTGGAATATTAACATTTTAACATTAAATTGTAAATGTTTTAATATATATATAATATATTATTGGTTTTAATAATTAATTACTATAATTTTTTAACTTTATAATTTAAATTTTTTAATTTTTCTTTTAATTTCAAGTAATTTCAAGTAACTATGAAATTATTCATTTTATAAAGAAATGAAGAAAGCAACACATAATTTGATATTATTAATTTTTTTTATAAGTAGACATTCTTCGGAGAATGATAAGATATATCAAATTTATTTTTTTTTTATATTTTAATTTGATTTTTATACATTCACCTATCTTTTAATAATTATTATTTCTTATAAATTCTGTTAATTCTATTTTTTTTTAATTAAAATGTTCTATCTAGTATCTTTTTATTTTTTATATGTTGCAATATTTTAGGTTTTATACATATTTTATCTTTTAAATAAAACGTTTATTATTAACTTTATAAAAATTTAGTCTTTTTAATTTATTTATCCTAAGAAGAAATATGCAAAGAAAATAATGAAATTTTAGATGTCTTGAATCTTTCGAAATGCTGAATATTATCATTAAAAAGAATAGCATTTACATTAATAAATTATTATTTTATGAGATATTTCAATTTAAATTTTGTAAAACTCGTAAAAAGATAAAAAAATAATAACACAATGATTAAAATTATTTCTTGAAATGATAATTTTTTATTATAACAATTTTTTATATAACTTATTATCTTCTTTTTATAAAGAATTTGTATTTATTTGTAATATTAAAAAATATTATTAAATAATTTCATTTGAAAATATAAATTATATAAAAATATAAATATTTTTTAATGATTTATAAATGTCCACTTGCAAAATAATATAGAAATACATATATTCTCTTTAACATTATGTAATATCTTGTATAAAATAATTTACATAAATAATTTACGAATTATTTTAAATGATGATTGAGATTTCTTAAAAATTAAGAGTTATTTGAAATCTACTTCTAATTCTTAGTAGTAGCTCATTAAAAGAATATACATTTAAAAATGTGAATAAAATTATTATATTTAAATTATACAAAATTTTCGAAAATTTTATCATTCTTTAAATGATCTTTCGCAAATGATATATGATATGTTATAATCCTATCTTGAAAGCGATAATCATAAAAAAAAAACTGAATATATTAAAAGAACCTGTTCACAAACTGTATAATAGATTTGGAAAGAAATCAAATGGTAGCTAATAAATCTGACTCAAAACCGGTTATCGGAGCAAAATTTTGGAATTTATTGCTATTTCAAAACTGTTAGAAATTTTTTATTTAAACCGAAAATTACAAAAGAATTGAAATTTCTTGAATTTTAACAAATAAATGCTTTCTTGATTTTTATATCTGAAAGCAGCATGAAAAAAGATTTCGATTCGACATTTCTTTTCTATTAGATTTTAAATAATTCATAGTCGATTCTGGAATGGAACAGAATAGAGATTGAGGTAAAAGGGATTTGAAACGAGTCGAATAAATTTTCGAAAAGGTTACTATCTTGGGAGAAGCGTCGAACTTGATTGGAAGCCGATTAGGATTTATAAGGTGGCTCGAAGGAGTATCTCAGCTTTGCGTATCTAAAACGATGTTGATTTGGAAGTGAAGGAAAAGGCATCAGCCGCGAATAAGTGCAAGAGACCAAAATAAATGATGAAAGCATAGGTGAATAGGAGAGAATTGAAAAGGAATGTGTACAGAGTGATTTATAATTCATAAAAATAGAATCAGAAGAATTCTATAACTCGAAATAAGATCAGAAATTTCATGGAAACTTTAATTTTCGAATAAATCCAGCTTAAAAATTTTTCAAATTAAATTAACTAATTTTCTGTGGCATATGAATGTCATAGAAAGTCATTCTAAATATGAAAAAATAATATAAATGTAGAAAATTAGTTTTCAAGAAAAAGTCGAATTTGAAAATTGATTGTTATTCTTGATTTGCGTTTTATTTTGGGTCACCCTGTATATTCAATCACACGGGTAACCATTAGAAAAAGAATTTTTAACAACCATGCGAATTGTTAGAATTTACATAAACTAGCCTCGGCTCGTTTCTCAAAATAAACTTGTTAATGCCAGGGTGGGTATTTCTATTCTATGTTCGAATGTTCGAAGGTGACATGTTTAGTACCTATAGCATCGTGATTTATTTACAAGATACAGAAACGATGCCAGACTTCCTGCGATAAAATGGGATTGAAAAAGGAGAAAAGGGGACAACGGGGAAGTGAAATTAATAAAAGAAAATTTGATTTTTCAATTCTAGAAAGGAAAGGATTGCTTGTGAAAAGTTTCGCTGAGATTTATAATATGAATTATTAATAGTCATTCCATGCGAAACACTTGTACAAGAAATGTTATGAGATAAAGTTATCTTGACGAATAAAGATTAGGAGGAAAAAATATTATTAAAAATTAAAAAGAATAAAAACATATAATTAATAAATTATTTAAAAGAAGTGTTTTTAGAAAATTTTTTTAGTTATCAATGTATAAATTAATCAATTATCATAATCTGTAAGTAATATTAATATATATTAAATTAATATTACTTCTAATATATTAAAACTAGCAAATGTAAAAATGTACAAATTATAAAATATATTAATGCATTTGCAAATCAGAAACTAAGAAAATTAACATGATTTATAAATTATGTTTGACGAAAAGTTAATATTAATTAAAGATATCTATTCTTCTTTTTATTGAATTTATAAATTATTTTTTATATTTATTGAAATAAATATAAACAATTAACAGTTAACATAGGTAAAATATATTTATTATATTCTTTTTTTTACTGGTTTTATTACTTTCTTCCTGAAATGTTTTGTTTAAAATAATCATATAAATGTTTCCTCTATCTATATCTAATTAAAAAATTTTTAAAATTCTAGATTATATCAAAATCATACTTTTATACATGAAATGAATATTAATAATATATAATACAAAAATTATATAAGTAAAAAATATTAGTGATCTTGAAAAAAATGATTCATTCTTTAAAAAAATTCTATTTGATTTGCCTTTGGAAATCATTTAAATTATAAAAAACATTATTATATAGAAAAAATATGAATCTCTCTCTTTTCTCTTTACTCTTTCTTTAATATTGAAAAAAATTAGAAATCTTGAATGATTAATTTTTATTTTTTAATTCAGATTATTCATTTATTTTTTTGTAAAAAGATTTTATATTGTTTTTGTTAAGAAAATGAAACGTACTAAGAGATTTATTTCACTGTAAAGAAATATACTTATTATTTACTTTGTGACTAACAGAAATATCTACTATGTTTTCGTATACTCGATTCATAAAACTTCTTCGTATCAGAAACTATGTTGTAACTATCACGTTTCGCTCAAGGTAATATGTTTCAAGTTTCAAAATCTTCGATATCAAAACATTCAACCTTGAATAGTTAGAATTTCTAAAAATTCTTCGTCCGCCCTTCCTCCATAAATCCTTTTATCGGCATCGATTTATACCAGAGGAGCAACATGTATTACGACACCTCGTTATCCAATGATATAAAGGCGAGAGTGATATCTGGATGAAATCTGTAGCAAGTGCAGGGCAGCAAAGCGAATAGAATATAGCATGCCGTGTATTTCCAGATCTGGAAGGAGGTCGACCATGCGGTAGCCGATTAGGATTTATAATGTGGCTCGTGCGGACATACTTAGCCTCATGTATTCTCAAGGCCTGATAGGTGCCACGTAGGGATTTGTAATTCCCATAAAGGTGTATCGTGTAAAACGTACCTATGATGCAACACCCTTCTTCCTAAGCAACCGATTTCCTTCACTGGCTCAGTAGCGTATCGATTCCCTACCGTGCCCTTCTTTTCGGCTTAATGGCATAAATGTATTTCCACAGCATATCGCCTTTGAGATAATTAACTGCGAGCACTTTTGACTAAGAAGGGTTTCTTTCGATTAATTCCAAGATTCAGTTTTAAAGATCGATCAATGTGAAATTTCAAGATCAAACAAAAGGAAAGATGTTATGATATTTGAACGATGAATATAATATATACAAACATACAAATTTTCATTAAAAAATCCAAGATTTTTCAAGATTAAATTTTTTTGTAAAAATATAAATTTTTGTGATTGTAACTGCGAGATATTAAATGGTATTTGAAATGTTTATTTCATATTACGCAAGCTCTTTTATCCTTGCAATCGTCTCTGAACATAAAGTTGTACACGAAGCCAAAAAATATTTATTGAATTATTATATATTGTGCGCATTTTCTTCCAGGACAACAGTATCTGAAACGATATGGGGCATATTCTATATTTTAATTAATCTCGTATCGCTTGTTTGAAATGAGAATAACAAATTTGCTTTAATCGTACTTGTTACAAAGCAACGATTCTGATTGTGAACGCGATATACGCTAGTACGATGTTCTGATAAATATTAACACTTCACTGGCCCCGCATTCACGCAGTTATTTCAGTGTTTTATAGCCAGACTACAATTGCCGTTTAAGCGGATTTAAGCATTTGTTGACGCATAACCGTGGATAAACTTGGTACCAAGTTTCAGACATGATATAATTCAAATATTCGTCGTACTGTTTATGCACGATTCCTAAAAGAAGAAGAATAACACTTGTATTAATTCACAAACACAATTGCTTTGTCCAGTTTCTCATAAGCTTCTACGGTACATTAACTTCTTCAATTTGAAACTTTTTTCTGCCTCACAATTTAAATAAGGTAAATTTAAATTTTAATTTTCTTGTGTATTTAGATGCGTTCTATAAAAGAAATGAAATAATGTATACGAATGAAATATACAAGATGGAATTATTGATTTAAAGATTTTAAGTAAATTGAAAATTTGCATGAAAAGAATTTAGCAAACAAATTGTTATTGCAAGAAGATATAAAACAAATGTTTTAAATAAAAATTACATTACGTGATTATAATTAAATCTTTGTAATTCAAATTTTTATAAATAAAAAGTATCTGTAGAATTTTGTTCACTTTCATTTTGAGAATATTATATAAATCGAAATATAATAGTTAATTGAAATTATTTGTCTAAATATTAATTTATTTTTCTTTTTTTTAATTTATCTTATTAATTTACAAATTCAAAATAATTTAAATTATTCGATATTAAATTATTTTTTTTTTATTTCAAAATAATTTTTGTTGAAATAATGATTAGAATATTTGAAAACAAAAGAAAATATTTACGAATTTTTTTTTTAAATTCTTATAACTAAAAAATTGTTGATCCTATTTTTTGAATTCTGTATTATTGTTCGTTAAAATTATATTCCTTTCTTTCAAAAAATTTGAACAAAACTTTTACAAAAAGATTTTTAAAGATTTTTATAAAAAAATTTTTCTTTCTTGAGATTTGAATTCGACTAGATTTTAAAGAAGAATTTTTTTTCTTTTGAATTTTATTTCATTTTCGAATAAAAAAGAAAATATTTATACATATATGTATAATAGTCAAGATTCAGCCAAACAGTATGTACAAGCATATATAAAATAATTCCTAAAATTTTATTTTATGTTATATCGAAGTTATTTTTTAAAAAATAAAGAAAATAATACTAATATTTTAAAGATTGATTTGTTCTTAATCTTCTGATATTTCACTAGTAATCTATTATGATTTATATAATATTTATTCATATAAAATAAAATTATTGATTTTGATGATTTATTGAATTTTTTGTGATTGAGTTTCAATTTTTTTCGGTTAAATAAAATGATATTTTAAACAAGATATAAATTTCAAAAAATAAAATATTTTTATTTTAACAATTTTTTTATCTACAAAATAAATTTTATTTTAATAATCTGATATAAAATAAAATATTTTAATTTTGCTTATTACGTTACCTTATAAATAATACAATTTATTTCAATTCATTTTTTTGATTTAAGACGATCGATATATTGGAAAAAATTAAGAATAAATTGTAAATGATGATAGTAAAAAATATTTTTGCACATAAAAAACTTATCCATTATATCATGATTTTCAACAATATAAAAAAGGAAACTTATTTGTACACATAAACTATTATTTCTAGCAACATTCAAATTAAAAAAAAATAAGATAAAATAAATAAAATATTTCAAGATAAAATCCAAATATTTTCGATATTCTTCAAATAAAATATTTTTATTAAAAAGTTATTTCATCAAATAAAATATTCTATTTTCAAAATTGTATGCATATTTCAAAATAAAAATATATATTATTTGAAAATTATTTATAATTTTTTTACGTAATAATAAATTAATAATAACTAAATATTAAGAAATACCAGAATTAATAATTTTATTTTTCAACATTTTGTGACATAACTTCCTCTTTCATTAGATTCCTTATTTGATTATGAGGAGATATTATCATATTGAGATATACTGTTATTCCCTGACGAAAAAATATATTTACATTACTGTTGGACCCCAAACTAGCATTTATGCCTACATTGTCACCAGTCTTGTACATATATTTACATGAGGTAAGATTAGTTAATCAACGTAAGATCCATAACGTCAGCAACGTAACATGTTACCTAATTGCGCTCACAGTGTTTATATTAAAGACACTTCTGTAGATTAATTTTTACACGATCATGCAAACATCATCGTGTAACTATTTCTAGAACCTATATATTTCTATGTATAGTTATATCATTTGTTATTAGACATGATATCGTTTTATCAATTTCGATTAGAATTTGATTATTGAATTTGATATTTCAATTATTTGATTGAATAATTAATTATAAAATGAATAATATTAAGATTTTCACGTAATTGCTAGAGATAAATTTAAAATTTTATTTTTTTTATTTATTTGTTATTTCTTTTTTTTTTTTTGTTTTATATCGAGTTTCATATATTTTCATTAAAATTCATTTTTTTCGCATATTTTCTTTTCATAGTCATAATCAGATAAAATTATTATATTTAAAAATTAGTAGCAAATAATAATAAAAAATAATGATTCAATAGTAATAAATTTTGATTGTAGTGAAATTTGTAGTAATAAATATCTAGAAAAATGAAACTTGAAAAAATATATTTTTTATCATTTTTTTTGATTATATATATTTTAGAAATATAATCAATGTGTGTATATATATATATATATATATATATATATAATATAATTTTGATGAAGATGTAAGATAAATAAATTTAAATTTCATATTATCAAATTACATTTTAATTGTGAAATTATGAAAATGAATAAAAATATGATATTTCTTTAAACTCATCTGTTTGAAATTTAATTTCATTAATGACATAAAATTTTTAGCAAAATTAAAGCCATATTTTCAAAATTGAAATCCATTAAATTAGATAATTACCTTATATGTATAATGTCAAATAGAATCAAATATATAATCAATTTCTAAATATTTTTAAATATTCGCATTAAAATTACATTGCCATCATACATAGAATACTTGTAACATACTTGTATAAGCAATTAAACTTTTAAAACATCATTTATATATTACTCATTCATTTAATTCAATGCATTTTTTAAAACGTTCTCACGTTACTTACAACTAGTTGTCGTGAGAGAAGTTCATAACACGCGAAGCGATTCAATATGAAAGCCGTAACAATTGTTTTTGAACTATTACAATGACTAACTTAGCAAATGGGTTTCATAAATAGCAAGGTTTCCCAACTATTAAATCAGTGATGTCGAATGATAAAATTTTTTTAACTAAATATTAAACTCACGTTATTCTTTCTTTATCACTAATGATTAAAATTAATATCTAATAATTAACATTTTGTAAATATCTTAATAATTATTTACAAAAAAGTATCATCTCCTGATCTTAATGATTTTTTAATATATTCTCAAAGTTATTAGTTTAAGTTACACAGATTTTATTTGATGATCGTTGTTTATTAAAATCTAAATTGTTCATACAAAAACATTTCTTCGATAGTTTATAGATTTAGATTAGGTTAGATTTATTTTTATTAAAATTTTATCAAAATTTTTATTAAAATTTTACATTTATTATTATACAAATAATCAATATCTAATAACATAGAAATTTCATAGTAATTAAAAAGACTAAACCAAATTTAAAAAATGCAAATCATTAAATCATTAATAAATAATTAATATGAATTTTTATTTAATTTTGACTTGAGATTAAATTAAACTTAAAATTAATATAAATTAATCTATGTTAAAGAGAATTTGTTAACATTATAATAAACGATGTCAAATAAAACTTTTACAATGTTATTCAATATAACGAAAATGGTATCATTTTCTAAATATATTCATTTATAATTTTAAAATTAAATTTTTTCGTTGAAGAAAATTTAAAAATAATTGTGAAAAGTAATTAAAATGTTTGTCAAGAAAAAAATACTAATATTCTTAAAATACAAAAATTAATATAATAGAATGAATAATCCTAAAGATGATCATATGCTCATGTAGAAATGATAAAACTTAAGAGAGTTTTTCTCACGTTACCCTTTTCGTTGTCGTCGTATTTCAGTTTCCCTAACGATGATTCATATTAATTGGCAGGTGTCGGAAGCGTTCAGTGCATGTTACTCATTTCAGTATGAAATATACGACAGACATTCGCTATTACTTTGAAGCAAAAGCCTCGTTTCCCTTTCCACGCCGTGTCGTTAGAAACCGCAAAATACGATAATAAGTTATCGCCGGGTTGACCAGCTGACGGAAAATGAATATTATCCCAGCACAGGTGCCGTTGACATTCGCATCAGCCAATGAGAAAATTTCTGACGTATAAACGATGTAATTTTAATCCAGGGAATAATACTTGCAATCGTGGCACGTGCGTTCTCCAACTTATCAACTTCAATAATCAGAATAATTGAAAGAAACAAATATTAGTTATTTAAATTAACAGTACGTAAATGCTAATATAAATTGTGAAATTCTGCTTAAGAAAAAGAAGATCATCAAATAAAAAATAGACAGATTTAGAAACTGAAGAAAATTGAGTAATCTTGAAAGATTTCGACAATGATTAAATTAGTAATAAATTTTGTCTTTTTATTTTATGAAATTATTCTGTAAATGTAATGAAAAGATTTTACATTTTTATTGTTTTAAAATAAAATAAAATTTACATTATGATTTGTTATATAACGAAAATTACTTGGAATATACACTGTACGTAATTATGAGATAAAAAGAAATGTACAAAGTATTATATGTTATCAAAATGTAATTATTAGGTCTACCGGAAAGTTCTGTCTGTTTTTGAAATTAAACAAAATATAAATTTTTTCTTACCGCCAATTAACTTTATTGAATAATATAATTGCCATTATTATTAATGATCTTTTGCCAGCGTGAGGGCAATTTGTATATCCCATTTTTGAAAAATGTTTCATTTTTTGATGCGAAAAATTGAACCAGTGCTTGTTTGACATCTTCTTCATTTTTGAATTTTTTGCTCGTCAAAAAATTTTGTAAGAATAAAAACAAGTGATAATCAGAGGGTGCTATGTCCGGGGAATATGATGGGTGCGACAGAATTTCCTAGCCTACTTCTGCAATTTTTTGACGAGTCCCTAAAGCAGCGTGTGGTCTGGCGTTATCGTGGTGCAATATGATGTCCTTCCTATTAAACATTGCCGGCCTCTTTTTTTGGACCGCTGTCTTTAAATTATCCAGTTGCTGACAATACTTCTCCGAATTGAGCTTTTCGTTCGGTTTTAAAAGCTCATAATGTATTGGTCCTCGAATGTCCCACCATATACACAACATTCTCTTATTCAAAGTCAAATTTGGTTTAGAGGTGGAAGGGCTAGGTTTTCCGAGTTCACAATATGCCCTTTTCCTTACAATGTTGTTGTATATAATCCACTTTTCATCCCCAGTTATCATCCGGTTCAAAAAGGGCTCGATTTTGTTCCGAGCAAGCAGAGATGTGCATATGACAACTCGATCATCCAAATTTTTCTGACTTAATTCATGTGGCACCCATCTTGAATACTTCCACCCCAATCCTATCTTCCGAATATGGTCAGAAATGATTTGTTGAGCTGAATTAAGCATTTCTGCGATCTCCGATGTTGTCAAAAAAGGATCTTGCTCCAACATTGCCTTAACAACATTGTCGTCGATCAAAAATGGTCGCCCAGAACGTGGCTTATCAGAAAAGTCGAAATCACCTGTTTCAAATTTTTCGTACATCTTCTGCATGTCCTATCAGAAACTGTACCTTCACCAAACATTTTCAATAAATTTCTACATGCTTCTGTAGCATTTCTTCCTTGTTGAAATTCGTATAAAATACAGTGGCGTAAATGAACTTTATCAGGTCGCCATAGGTATACTATCGTTTCACACTTAAGACTAATGTGAATCAACTTTATTATAGTTTATTTGCTATGTCAGTATATATACATTAAGCGATAAAAATATAGAGCCAAACATGCAATAAATAAATATGTGCTTACGTGGCGAAAATGATGTCATAGATTCGGACAGAACTTTCCGGTAGATCTAATATATTCTTCTTAATATATAAAACATCATTATATTCATTTTAATTGTTTAAATAGTATATTTTACAATGGAGAGGGTCATGTTATTAACTATATACATTGTACTATATACATAATTACAATATAATTATATATATACATTAATATATATACATTATAATTATATATATATACATTATATATATACATATATATACATTAATAAACATACTATACATATTATAATTATTGAACAAGAACAAGAACTTAATAATAAAACTTAATAATAAATTGATACCGCTTAATTCGGTAATCTATAACATTACTTTCTTTCATATTTTGAAAAGAAGAATATTTGTTTCATAATAAATAATTAAAAAATAATAATAATATAAAAATAAATAGTTAAAAAATAAACATATAATTCTAAAGCTAATGAATTGTAATTTCATTTCTATTTTGATTTTCTTAAATGTTTTTTCATTTTTAAAAATAAGAAATATATATTACTTCTTAGCCAATTGTTGTTAAGAAATCTGTTTATTTAATTTTTGCATTTTATTGTAGATTTGGTATAACGCAAAATGTATCTCTCATATTATAAATCATCTCATCGTATATATATTTTATAATTATTTTTAATTTATAAAATAATTTTTAATTCTTTTATGGCATAAAATATTAAATATTTTATTTAATTATTAATTGAATATACATATCAAAACTTGAAACAGTCAACAAATTTTAAATATAAACAATAAAAAAAAATTATGAAATTAGATTTTAAAAATCAAATATTATTATCATTAAGTATTATATATTCTTCTTAAAAGATTGTCACCTTTGAATAAAAATAACACGAAAGTTACACAAGCATTATTTGAAATTTAAACGTTACACAATGAAATAATTTATGATTTCTCTTGGCACATGATCTCTTCTTCATAATGTGGATTCACAAGAAATAAACATTTTCAAAATTCTTACTGCGTTGAATCTCAATTTTAATGTAAGTGATAGAGCAGGTTGGCTTGTTGTACAATCTTTCGAAATACTAACATTATTTGTGATTTCAATAGTGATCATATGCTATGGCTGTGATAATCATTTGTGAATCAGGTTTGAATCAGGTTACCAAGGTGCTCAATGACTAGTCGATCATTTACAATCGATGAACCACCTGTTGTAATGTATGTATGTTTAGTCTGAAAGCAAAGAACTGTCGAGACGCGTGCATAGAATGCGTTACGCAAGTTTGATATGGGTTAGGCTTATTTCATTGGCTGTCCCTGTGAGAGACAAGATGCGATCTCATATCTAGAATACTGCGGCAACTGTTATATGGGATTTGTCCTTCTCATTTGAAAGTCGATCTTTAGGCAAGATATAAATACGAAATAATTATTTCATGGAATAAATATCAAGTGAAAACAGTATGGAAATTAGAGTTGAATGTTTTAAAGAATTTTTTTTAAAATTAAATTGTTTTTAAAATTTTTTAACAATTATTCTATGAAAATTAAATAAATGTATTTGCAATTAAATTATTCATTTAATATTTCGTAAAATAAATTATTTATTATTTGATTTTGATAAAAAGTTTCTTGATGTATGTTGATCATAAATTGTTTAATGATAAATGCTTATATCATTCTAACTTTATATATTTATATATTTGCTACAATTATATTGTTTGAATTTATTATTCAATATGTTGTGGAAATTATTACTTAAATTTACATGCTATGAAATTTATTTTAGAAATAAAATTTTAGAAAATTTTGAAAATTCTTTAATTTATTATTTTTCTTAATTTAAAAAATTATTTTAAATCCAAATAAAAAAATATAACTTCAAATAAAAAGTATTATTGCATTCATCAAATGATAAATAATATTTTTTGAAATAATTATTTCTATTATTTCAAATAAATTTGATAGAAATACGAAACCTGTTTTTAAAATAATAAAATCTATTCGCAAGTAAACAAAAATATATATAATAAAATATAAATGATTTTTTTATTAAAAAAATATTTACATATACATTTCCATATAATCTATTTCCGTATAGTCATAGTATTTAATACGTTTTTAGTATTGCATCACTAATTTTTTCTTGTTTATTTTATAGCATGTATTGATGCCATTTTTTAATTTCTTCAATTATTGAATGTGAAATATTGGGAAATTCCATAGATAATTCTAATATCATAGATCAAATTTTGATTTTCATATTAATTCTCTTTATTAAATCATTTGCTATCTTCATTAATCATTTTATAAATTTATAATATTTATTTATTCTTGAAATAAAGCATCATTGCCATGTTTTTCTATTATTAATTACTTATGGCTCATAAATTTCACAAAACTGTCCATGAATTTCAAGAACATTATTATTTTTTGCAAAAAAAATAATATATATAATTGCATGAATATTATTATTGACGGAATTATTTATTATATATTCATCTTTCATCGTAAATTATTGGAATACGATATTAAATATGAATTTAACTGATAATAAAATTAAATTGTTGTAAAAGTTAAACTGTATAACAAGTAATTAAGGAATTAGAAAATGTTACTATATAATTATGATTTTGTTTTTCTATTTTTATTGGCAGTAAAGAACTTTGAACTAGATTTTTTTACTTAAAAAATATAGATTCGTTATATGAATGATTTAATATGTTTTGACAATCTTATTGTTTTGTAGTGAATAAACTGAAATAAACTGAAAAGTAAATTAAAAAATAAAAACAAATATTTTTGTCCTTTCAATAACAAACCATTAATGTAATTGTTAATGTATTTCTTAGCAAATTGCAATAAAATTTTTTTATTTTTTCAAAATAAATAGACGAATAAAATTATATGTTGTGATACTATATAAAATTTGCCAATGAAAAAATATTAACAAAGTTGTTACTTTAAGACTATAATATGTTAAAATATTCTTCCAAATTAATTTCTTGTTTTAAGACATTTCTTGTCGAACAAAGTACATATATAATGAAGTAACAAAGTCAATTGCCTTGTTTAAACTCAATTGAGGATTTGTAAGATTACATTAGACATTAATTATATTATATACATTAATAAAAAATAATTTTTTCAATTAAAATAACATTAATACAAAATATCATTAAAATATAATCATGATTGCAACACCTGTACAGCATTAATCAGAACATTAAATTTTATGTTTGATTAATACTGTATAAGTGTTGCAATTATCAAATTTAAGAATCGTGTATCATTTTACTAAGATATCACAAAGATTACAATCATTTACACACATTTCTTTTATTAAAAATATTAAAAATAAAAAATACAATTTGATTAAAATTTATTTCATAACTTATTCTATCAATCTTATTATTTTTTCAATTCAATATTAATAATAAAAAAAATATCGATGCATGAACTACTATTTCCTAATATTATTTTTAATTTTATTTTATATATCTCAAAGAATATAAAAATATATATTAATTCGCTAATTTATTATTTCTTAACTTTTATCATTAAATATATATCATTCTATGCAATGATTTCATAAACATTCATTTCATATACATCATTCTATGCAATGATTTCATAATCATTTAAAAAGCTAAAGGCGAGATTAACAAAACATCGAAATAATTAAATCTTTAATCTCAATTATTTCTTCCTAAATATAATCAATATCTTTCTCGACATTATTTTCCTCCATAAGATACTTCATTAACTTAAAGCATTTCAAACATCTCTGCAAGAAATTTTAGCCCGAGGATATTCGCTCATCTTACGATTATTAATTCAATCTGGATCAAGTTGATTCTGTTCACCGTAATATGATATTTCCATTGTGATTTATAATATTGAAAACAATATGGCGTTTGCTTGTTGTCGATTGGATGAGATACGCCGATTGTACGTGATAGCGCAGGACATGTATCCGATGGTACATCGTTATAGAGGAAGGTAGCCAGGATAAATTGGCGGACGTCTCTTTCAAAATGACTCTCTGCGCTGGCGTGGTATTCCTTAGCAAAAGCGATACCAAGGTGTATTCACTTCCGGCGTAACAACTGTTGTTAAAGTACAACCGAGGACCACACATCCGTTGGAAAAACAAAACTTATCCGGACCATCGTCCTTTATTCTCTCTCTTTTTCCCTCTCCCTCTTTCTCCCTCTCCCTCTCCCTCTTCTCCCTCCTTCTCTCTCTCTCTCTTTCTCTCTCCTTCTCTCTCTCTCTTTAGAGTTTTCATTTTTCTTCGTTTCCTCTTCTCTTTCGTTCTCCTCTTTTTTTTTCTCTATTCCTTTGCATTTTATACTCAAGTTTCTTCTCTTTCTGCATGTTTGCTTTTTGCTGTTTCACTATCTTCACGATCTTTTCTCGACTATTTGTGCTTCTGCTTTGCGCTTCCCTTGTCTAAAGTTCGTGAGTTTCAATTCCCTTTGGTTCCTCTTCGTTTCTTTCTTTTTTTTCTCTCCCACATATTTCAAAGGAATATTTTTTTCTTTTTTTTTTTCTTTTTTTTTTTAAAAATATGTCCTTGTTCCGCTTTGGCATATGATGTTTCACGTACTATTCTTGGATGGAATAAAAATAACGCGAATTTCAGTGTCAGATATTCGAGCAAAGATGTTTCGTTTCTGCGTTTTTTCCGAACTGAATTTATTTTTCCAATTGGAAATATAAAAGGAAGCGAAGATCATTTGTTTGCGAAGCAAGCGGTTTGTATTACATTGGTAATGCAGTTGTGGTTGGTTTATGTTCCACTCCCTGTTTGGTTTGACTAGCACTAGTAATATTTCAATTTGCAAGATGCATCGCGGCTCCTTTCTTCTTAATGCTTATTTTCCTTTTCGCAAGAATTTGCAGCTCAGTTCTATTATTATTTCTATTATTGTATATATAAGTATTTATTTTAATACATGTTATTATATATTTTTTCTAATATATACTTTTATAATGTATTAATATATTTTATAATGTATTAATGTGCTTAAGATAAGATATTTAGAATATCTGTTTTATCTAAATATAATTTGAAGAATGTTATGAAAAAAAAATACTTATAAAAGTTTTTTGATATAAAAAGAAACAACATACAATATGTGAATGTGATCTTAATTTTTTTAATTTGAAATTGTATAATGCATTAATATAATATTATAATACATTAATATTTTAATATATTAATAATTAAAGCAACATGATTTAAAAAAAAAGAATTAAATTATTTATGTCAAAAAATCACTAATTTGAAAGACATTATAATTTAAAATTTATAAAATATTTTTAAAAAAATTTAAATTGACTTTCGTATGATATCTATGCGTCCATCATTTTTGTAAAAATATTTTTTTCAATATTTTCTTTTAAAAGATACTTCACTGTATTTAGACAAAACTTAGAGACGCAAATAAAAATAAAAAAGAAATTAATTAATAAAATTATAAGAAAGTTAAATAAAAAATAATATTATTAATGAATATACTGTATTTGGAATATATAGTTTATAATGTATTTATAAAAGAAAGATGAAAAAAATAATTTTAAATATATTTACAATAGTCTTTGGGATTTTGAATAAGATAGATGTTGGTTCATTTGTGGTTAACCTTTTAAATGATGAGTGACCTACTTTCATACAGATCACGTAACCTGATTTCTATACATGTCGTCCTTTATGTACTATATATGTGCAGTGCTATGATTGCATTTAAAATTATTTTTAGATTTATGTTTTAGATAAATATATTTTTCTTTTGTTTTTAATTAGATATTTTGAATCAAAATTAGAAAAAAAATATAGAAAAATTAAATCATTCGAAAAAAATTATTAATTTCAATAAGATGATAACTTTAAAAAAAGTCAGAAAATTAACAAAAATGTTGAACTGTGAAGACTTTTCTTATAATTTTCATCTATCTTTATTCTATGTTTATATTTGAATCTGAAACTCAAAAAATATATTTTATACAAAAATCAAATCTAAAATTATACGTTTCACAGATTTATATAAAACATTACAAATGATTTTATTATTAATATTTTTGTTCATTATTGTATATCATTTAAAAATATAAAAATCTTTTAATAATATATTTCTGTTTCATTAAAGAATATCTATTTTCGGAATTCAAATATTAAAAATTGTAAAGCAATAATAATTAAATATTTTTAGCAGCACCAAATTCCTTTTGAATTATTGCAAAAAATATATCTTAAAATATAAAAGAAACGATTGATTTTAAACAATCTTGTATAATAAGAATGCAGATCCTGATCTTTCTTTTTATATTCGACAGAGAATATTTTAAATTAATAAAATAATAATAAAGCAATAAATTAATTTTATTCTTAATAAAATATAAATATTTCTTTGATATTTTAGTCCCAAATTTATTCCAATTTCAAAATTTGCCAAAAATTTGCCAAAAATTCTTAAAAATTTATCAATAATAATTCAATAATTACTAAAATAACTTTTTTTTCTTAATAAAATTAATTTCTTTTTTTTAATTCAGGTTTTTCAAATTGAAACAATAATTTTATCTTCTTTCATTTTCCTAAAGTCCTTACAAATGTATTTTGTACTCCCCTCTTTTTTCCTTCATTCATCCTCATCACATCGCTTCAAAATACGCCTCTTCGGATCTCTTATTTCAATCTCTATTTCTCTTTCTCTCTCTTTATTCCTTTTAACGCGTTCCATCTCGTTCGAATCGTTACTCTTCCACCGTACCCGTGTCCTCCGTCTTCAGTTTCCTCTTCTCTCATTCTGAACCACCTTGGACCAGATCCGTATATTCCTGTCGTATCTTCAGCTTTCTTCTACCCCAGGAGAAATCAAGCTCGCCCACGGGCTATTTCCACAGGCGTGAACGTTCGTGGACGATTTCTCTCTTCGTCTTGAGTTCCTTTGACATCGCACTGCATCATTTCGTGTATTATGCGGTTCGTAACGGATGACACCGTAAATATTCTAATCGGAGCAACCGCGTCAACGTTTCTTCGTTCGTCTATTCTCCTCTCTCTCTCTCTCTCTCTCTCTCTCTCTCTCTCTCTCTCTCTCTCTCTCTCTCTCTCGCTCGCTCGCTCGCTCGCTCGCCCGACAATAAACCTCCCACGGCTCGACCTCTTAATACTCGATTGTGCCGTTTTCCTTCCCGCCACTTTCGAGCTTTCTCTTACGGGTATGCACGCGGAAACGATGCAACTAATTTCGAAACTTTGTAAATGGCATGGGAATGTACAGGGTGTGTATAACTAATGTCTAGTTGATAGCTGTTCGTAAGGAAAAATTAAATATGGGGATTTCTTGAAAATGACTTGCATATATTTAGAAATCTCTTTATAGTTCATAATCGATATAATTAGTTAATTAATTTAATGATATTTTTGATTTATGAATTGAAAGAGATTTTTGAATTACGTAAATCGTTTTTAGGAAATGTGATTTGTGAAAAAAATCAAAATGATTTTAATTTTTTCATTCTCTATGAAAGATTAAGAATTAAGATTATTTTTGTTGAAAATTAATCTCTAACTTATCTTTAATTAAATGGCTAATTTATGAAAGATAAGAGATAGATAGATATAAGAGTATTATTTTATTCTTGATCTCTTTATTTACCTTTATTTATCTTTTATAAAATTTTGGAAATTTTAAATTAAAATACACATCTTATTATAATATATATAAATATTATATATATATATATATATATATATATATATATATATATATATATATATATATATTCCTGAAACATCTTTGAAAAGTCAATTTTATATATCAAACACAATAATTAATTGTAAAATCGATACTTATTAAGCAATTTTGAGTTTATACTAAATGAAGGAAGATAAAAACAGAGTAAATTAGCTAGTGTAACAGAGATATATAATTTATTTAATTAATAAGTTTCAACCGTTTTTCTATATCAATTTTTACATTTATTTTATTCTTTTAAAGATATTCCACGAATTATTGTTATGGTAAAAAGTATTTAAATACAATAATAGATCTAAATTGCTATAATAAATGTTGTTTTAAATTATATAATACTATGATATATTATTAAATATTCGAAAATCTAATATCTAAGTAATTTTAAATTTTCTACGGAAACAGTTGGAAACTATTTTAATTAATCATTACCGACAATCTCTTATTATTTTGAATTAATAAGCAATTTTCGTTATATTAATATGTTAAATTAAACTTGTTTCGCGTTTTACGTATACATCAATATACAGACGAAAATATTTTTAGTTGAAAACTATTTAATATTGCGCTTAATCAGAAGAATATAATTTTTTATATGAAAATTTTTTCATTGAAAAATATAAATAAACCTTAATATTTTCTTGAATAAAATCATTAAATATTTTAAACATACAATCCAAAATATAAAAAAATTAAAATTAAAATATTTTATTTTATGATTTATCAAAATAAAAATATTTTCATTTCAATATTTTCTCGTTATTTCAGTTATAAAAACAATAGTGTTATTCTATTATTTTCACAATTCTATTATTTTCATTATTATTATATATTTAAAATATTGAAAAAACAAAATTAAAATGAATATTTTATTTCTTGATTTAAATTATTTCTATTAATTATTTCAAATTTTTATTATTAATTATTATTAATTATTCCAATAGTGCAAATAATAACTATTATTTAAAATAACATTTCAAATATTTATTTCTGAATTTTATCTAATTTTAATACATATTTACGCACATCACATTGTTTCAAAAGATTTAAATATCCAGACAAATGATATCGGGCGATTGTATCATTGAATTTCACAGCTGCATCAAAGAGTGTCTCATTCGCGAAACGAGAATGCAAAACATGAACATACATTTTTTTCTTATGACATCTATGTAAATGTCATTGTGAACGATGTGTATGTATCACATTTATTGTTCACGAGATACTCAAAGAGAAGATTGCAGGGAAGCAGAAATCAGATACAGGAACGACAGAAGAAAAGGAAATAAGCTCTTTGTTGGCGCAACATTATCTGTTTTTGTTCTGTCATGTGAATCTGACGCTTTGCAAATATATTTTCATGCCAATAAAAGGACAGCTTAATCCTTTTTATTATCACTACATACGTTATTGCATGTATGTTTTTAAATAGTATCTGCTGATTCGGTCATTGGTTTCGTAAAACAGTTCAGTGAAATATTAATTTCAATAGGAAATCTTTCCATTTCACCACATTAATTCGAGAAAAATTTCGATTTAATATCTTCCATATTTAATAAAGTCACGACTGTGTAAATTTTTTGTAATATATAGTATTCAAATTTAATTAATTTCAATATGAAGAGAAATAGAAATTGTTTTATTGAAAAGATTAAATAAATTTGTTTAAAATGATAATAAATGGGAAAATATAAAGTTTGTTGAATTTTTGTTTATTATTGAATCTTACTGAAGAAATATATTAAATCATGTCGTTTTTATTTTTGATAATATTAAATATAAGAATTGTGAATTATAAAGCTATAACAATCAGTAATATATTAATCAATATATATATATATATATATATATATATATATATATATATATATATTAATTAATATTATTAGGAGAGAATTAATAAGAAAATTAAATTGTTTTTACGAAATTGATTGATTTTTCAATATTATTTTTATATAATATTATTTTTATTAAAATCTTTATAAATATTGATTATTATATTATATTAACTATTATATGCTAATATTATGTATTAAGTTATGTAAAAAATTCGTTACTGTTTATTTATAAGTATATTAAATACTCATAATTTTATATAAAATTTACATAATTAATGATATCTATCTTTAAAAAAAAAAAGATGATAGAAGATGATAGATATATTTATTTTTTCAATTATTTTTTATTGAGGAAGTTTTTCAATATAGGAAATAAATTTAAAAAAAAACAAGATCTGATGAATATAATAAATGAATATTTCAATTGTAATAATTTTTGTCATAAAAATATATATGTATATATGATCACATATAATAGAAAACAATTTTCTAATAATTATTCCTGGGATATAGTTTTTTTCAATTAATGCAAATAAATACTTTATTTTTCCCAAGTAATCATGTAATCACTAAAGAAAGTTTATAAAGCATTCTTTCATTAATCTATTCAACAAAATCTTTCGAATCATTGATATAAATGAATTTATTACATAACCTAATATTTATATTTTCCGAAAAAAAGTAAATAAATAAAAAGAACAAATGTTTTATTGCAATCTATAAAAATGTATAACATTGAAAATCTAAAAAAATAAAATTGTTCAGTATTTTAAGTTATATAAATATTAATTATTAATAGATTTATGTTAACTTGTATAATAAATTTATTTATAAATACATCTAATCGAATTAGGATCATAATCTTGCACAATTCCATAGAATTTCTAATTCTATAGAAATCCAAAACAGAATATCATATAGATCAATTCTCTTCATATTTCAAACAAACTTCCATCTTTATCGCTAAACTTTATACAATTTTCGATGTTCTGAAGTCTATCTGCACAAATGAGCCTTGCAAAGTTGCATTATCTACGCAAATTCTACAAATGTAATCCAAAAGTTATGAAGTCAAGTAGAAGGAATAATTTCGTTTTCTTATATCCATTTATAATAGGAATCCAATTCTAAGACTGAACTATTAAAAGTTATCCAATATCACATATTTGAATACTTAACACAATAAGAAGTTTGACGATACTAGAAGGACTGAAAAAAAACAAAAATAAATAAAAATTGTATAAGATTTTAACAAAACAAATCTTATATAAAAAGTTTGATAACTCAGTAAGAAGATAAATAAATTTGCATAATTAATAATAGAAGCAGAGAAAAAAAAAATAAAAAAGCTAAAAATACAAAAAATAAATACGATGTCAAAAATGTGATATTCGAAACTTTGAAATCTTGAAAATTTTTGAACAACTGAAAAAATTTTATATTCATAAATCTCAAAACTTTTTGCTATTTTTATGATTCTCATAGTTTGTTTCCAACTTACAGTAAATATTATGGCAATATGAATTTATTTTTATTTAATTATTTTTTCTTCAAGAATATTATTCCAAACTAATTTTTATGTGGATTTTATTACAATTTTCTTGATAAGAAATCTATTGAAATTTAATATTTTATTAAATTTGATGTTAAAATAGGTTTCTATGTTTTCTATATAATGTCTTTAAAAGTAAGATTATTAATCTTTCTTTGAAAACTAAATTCAATTTATTTTATTATTAATTTATTATATTTATATTATTATAATATATTATATTCATGTGAAAAGAAAAATCCGTCTCAAAATAATAATAATTCAATAAACTCAATAAATCGATAATAATAATAATCTAATTGAATTATGATTATATTAAAATTTATTTTAATCACATTACAATAATTTCTATGAAGAAAATGTAAAATATAAAAATATCAATTGAATTTTTTGCGAATCAAAAAAATTATGAACTTAAGTTTAAAAAAATTTCAGAAATTAAAATTTAAAATAACCAAAATAATATTTCTCGATAAAATAATAATTCTTATTAGATACAAAGAAAAAACGAAATATAAGCATTCTAGGTTTCGGAAGTTTTAAATCTTCACAACAAACTTTCATGTTCGAGTTCCGCAAATCTGATAATTAGATTTCGATCCGTCTCTACCAATCACATAATCGAATATTAACAAAGGCACGTCGATCTCATTTCATCGCGGAAAAAAATCTTCCATTTCTATTCTGTCAGTTATGTAATACATAAGCAGTTAGTTGCTCGCTGCTGACCGCATCTTTCACGAGCCGTTTTCCCACGAGAACGGAAGAGTTGCTTTTGGAATGCTTTTCGGTACCGACAAAGAAATTGCGCGCGCACCAACGTCAGCCGAGTTTCGCTATTGTCAGTGAGATCGTGATTGGCCGCGTCGATGGCAAGTTCCAAGGAACGGATCACGATATCATCAGAAGGGACAAGATGCGCATACACAGTTAGGTAGCTGCGATACGCGCACAATACGCGCGTGTCATCGTGAAAAGATCAGGAAAAGAGGAGTGACTTAAAACGAAACAGCGACGGTTTCCTTTTGCTATTTCTGAATGCCCTCTCGTTTTTTCTTTTTCTCGCTCGTTTATTTAATCGCTCACTCTCACTCTATATCTATCTCTCTCTTTTTGATTCCCTTCCTCATTATCATTTTTCTCCGAGCATTTCTTGGCCGGTCGCCGCGGCATTTCTCGCTTGGTGGATTTTCGCACGACTGATGAGCTTTCGTCACGATTCTGCGGTCACAGTCTCTGAGTAGTCTGCTGCACGATGGAATGCCGGCAACCTCCTACTGTGTATCCGACCTATCCGTCGTCTACACCCACAGCGCTTGCGCATGGGCCAGCGTGAGAGAAACCGGCGAAAAACTACTAACGCTTTGATGGGCCGCTGGTGGTAGTAATAAAGAAACGAGAAACACAACGGAGAGAGTTTAGCCCTCGACTTTGAAAAACTACCACCACGATGGTAGAACACCTGTCTTCCATGGAATGAAATTGAAAATTTCATCCGTTGAGAACCGGTATTTCACGACTTGCATTCTCTCGTTAATGTACCGAGGAATATTTACGAATATACCGGTGAACTATTTACGAATCGAAAGTTGTATAAAATAAAAGAGAAATAATATCTTTTTTTTTTATTATTATTTTCTTTTTATTTGAGGTTATCAATTATTTATTTTGCAATAATACAATGGGATAATTATTTTCATTATATCGTAAAATAGTTGGAAATATAAAATTTATATAGCTTTCTTTATATCTATTATTAAGTAATAATTTAGAATATCTAATTAAGTAATAATTTAGAAACGTAGATATTTAAATATCAATTTCATTAGAATTTTTTAATATAAATATGAAAAAAGATATCAAATTTGAAAAATACCAAACTAATAGATTAAAAAAATAGTATCTGATTGCAGCATTATTTAATTGTATAGTATAGTTATTTTCGATGTTGATAAATCATTTCATCCTATTTTCATCGACACGTTCTGAATAGTAATTCGTTTCAATCAATATTTTAAATAATTTATCAAATAAATTTATAAAAAAAATAATTTGAATACTTCATCTAAAATATTTACCAATCACAGAAAAGAAAGAAAATATAAAAATTAAAAAAATATCATATAATTACTAATTATTCTATCTTTTTCATTTTATTCTATTTAAATATATTAATAAAAATATAAGAGATGAGAGGATAATAAGTTTTATTGTATCTACAAAAATAATGTTAATGAAATGAATTGACAAAAATAACCTATAATGGATTTTATTAGATTTAATTTAATTTTATTAGATATATATTTATATATATTTGATATTATTATTATGAAAAATTATTAATCCACTTAAATTAATTTAAATTAGTAAAATTATTTGAGAAGTATAAGATTAATGGCTGAACAGATTAGTTTTCTTGTTAATCCAGAGTATATAATGAAAAATAAAGCATAAATAAAAAATGACATTCATCTTGAAATTCAACAAATAACATAAAATAACAAAAAATATATTATGATGTTATTGAAAGAGTATATATTATAAATAAGAAAAAAAATAGTTACAAGTGATCAATTGATTGATGTGATATTTTAATCATAATTAGAAAAATAAATGATAATAAAAATTATATATTTATCTTATTTTATATAAAAATTATTTACAAATAAAATAATTCATCAAAAAAAAAATTTTTTTCAATGATATAATTATTTAATTTAAATGATTTTAATTAATGATATATTAAGACTACAATTTTTTAAAGAAACATAAATATCAATAAATTATCAATTTTTATATAAAATTTTATTTTATATAGAATATTATTCTTTTTTTTGTATAATTAATATTTGTTTCATTTTATTTATTTTTCTTTTATATATTGAATTTTTAATTATCAAAAGCTAATCAATTAATAAAAAAAAAAAGAATTTTTTATATAATTTTTTTATTTCTATTGCTTGCTTAATGTAATGTAATATAAAACATGCAAATGACACTTTATATGAAGTTTAACAGCTTCATTTTATCGAGTAATACATTATTTTTATGTATATTATCATGTCATTGTAAAATAATTAATTAATAAAATTGTTAGTATATTTGTATAATGTATGTATTGTATAATGTATGTATTTATGAATAAATATAATAAAGGATAATAATAGAAATAAATATAATAAATGTATAATATTATAGTTTTAATTCGTATAATTTCACAAAATGTTACTTAAAAATAAAATCAGGAATTGTTGCAAGAATTGTAATTTATGATTCATAATTCATTTGAAAAAATTTGTTTTTTTATAATACAAACTGTATACCAATCTCCTGTTCTTCTTTTCTCTTATTTTCTTGATCCAGTATTCTAGAAAATATTCTTATAAAAGAAAGAGAAGTGAAGACTTATTTTAAGACATTACGCGCAGAAAAAAAGAATTCTTGTAACGTGAAAGAAATGGAACAGTGATTTAAGTAGATTTTTAAAATAAGTAAATTTTACTTTGAACTACATAAAACAAACTCTGAAACAATAATGACACTTGTAAAGTTAAATCATTAAAATAAGAGTATACTTGAGCTAACAAATTTCATTCTAACAGTAAGCATTATGTATCTAAGCATAATTAACAAATAAAATAAATATTCAATTATATGAAAATTAAATTATAAACAATTCATGTATTTATAAATTCTCTTCTAGAGAATTTATAATTTCTCTTTGTAAAGAGCAATAAAAATAAAAACAAAAAAAATAAAACTATACTTTAAAAAGTATAATTAACTTTGTACACACTTCATGCTACATCGTGCTCATAGTAAAAATTAATTCAATGGCTTTTAAATTGTAAGTCGTGTATGAAGTTTCTGCCATTTCCCATTGTTCGCCAAATTGAATTTGTGTTTTATTGCAGGATATTTTTTACTTGTTTCACCTTTATCCAACCTACACGTATATCAATAAATAATTCGTTGGAACGCAAACAAGATTGTAACACTTGGAGCGTATACTATTATGTTCCCAATTTTGTGCACGTGCTCGTCATATGTTCTCCATTCTTTAAAATTCTTTTATTTAAATATAATAACAGATCTAATAAAACTATTATTACATAAAATGCGATACATGTATGTAATTTTAATGTTATAAAACGTGCATAATAATAAATGACGCATAATTTTCTGGTATTTTCATCAATAAATTTCATGAATTTG
This sequence comes from Apis mellifera, assembly GCF_003254395.2. Lineage (NCBI taxonomy): Eukaryota > Metazoa > Arthropoda > Insecta > Hymenoptera > Apidae > Apis > Apis mellifera. Next base: position 7,155,520 of record NC_037644.1, on the reverse strand, counting down.
TTTTGCATGTCTAATGTTCAATATATGATATTACAATTAAATATATATTCATACACATATTGAATAAAATTTATAAGATAAAAAATATATAAATTTTATTCTTTTTATGTTTCTTTTATCAATAATTCATTGTCATCAGTGATCAGTTAATTGATAACAGTTCTATAAATTGATAATTCTGTAAAGCATTCGTTATATTCTCGTCCACATCGTAAATTCTCTGAAAGTTTAATTATCTATGCTAAACGAATAATATATATATCTGTTTTAACTAAAAAAATAAGATAACATTTATTCTACAAGAATCTTTTTTTTTTTTGTATTTTTCTCATATCCAAAACGTTTTATTATACCGAAAATAATTTTTTTTATAAAAAATTTGATAAAGATTTGGCATTGTTAATATAATAAAATTAATAGATAGAAATATAAATAAAAATATAGTAAAAATATATAATAAAAAATTTTTCTAATTTTAATCTAGATATCAGAATATAATAAACAAATACAATAATGAATAAAGAGAAAATTTTATATGAAGTATAGTCGATAAATATAAATAATGTAATCTTTGAAGAACTTATGAATTAACCGGACAAATATAATATATTAATATAATATACTAATATGAAATAATGTATTTTTTGAAACAGATAAATTGTTAAAGTATTAATAAATTAATATTTTAATATTTTAATATTAATTAATATTTTAATAATATACAAATGTTAAATATAATAATATAATTATATATTCATAGTTTTAAATTTTAATATTTTTAAATCTTTTAATCAAAAATATAATATACTTTAAATCTTCATTAATATTCCAAAATTACTATAAATTTAATTTTTTGTAAATTACATAATAAATTAAATTCTATGGATTAAACACAAAAGTTTATTACAAAAATTAAAGTTCATTTATTAAGTTATAAGTAAATGAATTGTAAGATGAGAATATAATAATTCACTATTTTTATCTTGCTTCATCTATAAGTTTCTTGTTCAAATACTTCAATTTAATAAATAATCAACATTTTTATATATCAATTTTTATGTCTGTTTTAATTTTTTAGAATCGATTTTTCAAAAATATATCATAAATATATTAATATTTTATATAAATCAAAATCTTAATGTTTCATATTTTTATTACATTTCCTATTATTTCTTTCAAGTATTATTAAAAAAATATAACTTTATTATCATAATTAAAAAAAAAGATTATACATTTTTATTGCATAATGTATAAAATAATTCTTTCCCATTAAAATATCAACCGCATATCTTTGAATCCTGAATCTTTCTCACAATTACCCTGTAGAAATGCTGATTTCTCGAATAAGAAGCATCGGTTAAAGCAATCCCCTCAGTATTTTCTTCTTATTAAATTTCTCTTTAGTGCACAATCATTCGTATTTTTTCTGGTCTGCTTAGTTCCTGTTTCGCAGATTAATACAGAGATAGATATAGAAACCGAGGGGAAAGGAGTTTCGTTGCTGTTCATTATCAGCTTATTATATTGCTTTGCTATGCAACTTTGTTAAGCTAAATTTTCACGTGATATTGACACTTTTATCTCAGAATAAACCTCAGAATAAACATTTCTGGTAAAGAGTATAATGATAAGCATTATCTATGTGTATTATTTGCTATAATGATTTATAGATGTTTTTATCATAATTTAAAATTTAGAAATGTATAATATATAATGCACATTTATGGTTATCTATAATTTTTCAATAATTTTATAAAAAAAAATGTTGAACAAAAGTTTGTCAATTGATAGATTGCATGTAGAAAAAAATTTTTTTAAACTTCATTAAAAATTTTTTCTATAAGAAAATAGAAAAAAATATTATCTTATTATTTTATAAATTAAATTCTGATATAATTAGATAAATTATATAGTTAATATAGTTAATATATATGTATATAAGTTTTGTATAATTATTTAATTAAAGTATATTATTAATGATCAATCTTAATTTTTTTTATAAATTATATAATATATTATATAATTTATATTTATATATTATATATTATTATATTATATAAATATATTATAACACAAATAATATTTATAATTACAAAAAGATAAAAAGATGAAATTGTATTTTTTTATTAAATTTATGAAGAATATAAGACATAATTTTTGATTTTTGTAAATTGAATTTTATTATTTTACATGTATGTGTGATAATAGCAATGCTCAAATAGCGATTCAATTTACGAAGTTGGTATGAAATATTTTTACTCTCCCTTTGGATTCTACGAAGCGATGTTTTCTTGAAATACAGAACAGAGGAATGTAAATAACATTTCTTGAAAGTATTCGCAAACACAATTAAGTTCCCCTAAGGAAAACATTGAGTGTCGTTCCTCTTTTCATTCCTTTACTCATCACTGGTGGTGTTCGCGGAAAGTATCTTGATTGCCACAGTATTATACTTTTTCTTATCAGTAAGTATGTAAACATACTTAACAATATAAAAGCTTATTAATTTTGCTCCTCTAAATATTCGAGAAAATAGAATAAAACTTTGTCTATAATTAAACTACGGATGTTTATATATTTATGGAAAATTAAAATTTACAGAATGTACATGATATACAAAATATTCAAAGTATTATGATATTCGAATAAAATAAGTTTTTAAATTCTATTAAAAATTTAATAATAAATCTATAAATTTTACTTTTCTTTTTATTAAATATATTTTAATATGCAGCTTTTTAACTTTTTTAACTTACAAGAAAATGAAAAACTTCCATTAATTTACTTAACATTTAATATTATAATTAATCGATAATTATATTCTAATATATTTCTTTGTTTAAATAATCAATAAATTTAACCTCATTTATTGTAGTAATTAAATGTTTATAAATCACGAAGATAATTTTTTCAATTATAAAAAAAAAAAATTTCAAAAGATTTCAAGTTAATTTTACATCGTAAAACATTTTTCTATTAGAAAATCATGAAATTAGCAAGGAAAGGAATTTTAATAAAGATTAAATTCTCATTTAGAAAATATAAAGTGGATAGTTATGTTGTTCTGATCATATGACATTCGAAATTATTGAAATAATTTTGAAACAAAATTTAAGTTTTGCAAGATACAGCTAAGAACAAATTTATGGTACGTCATTCTATTATTTATTAGCAGATTAATGGATTCTTTCTTATTTTTCTGGCAATCTCGTAAATAATGAAAAAAAATTACATTTTCAGATAGTTTTGTCGTTCATGAAAATTTGTTTCTTATTAATTGCTAATCTAATATATGACCTAGTATCCGATATTGCAATCGCTTTTTCGATCGAAAATTACTGTATAGTCTGATGAAACGTGTCATGACTGTAAATTTCAGAGTTCAGAATAGTTTTCGCGACCATCGTCTGCCGATAATTTAAACAACCCATCGAAATCGATAATATTCAATTTCCAAGTTCCTATGGCTATCATCCGCTATTGTTAGTTTAGCTACAGTCGAACTTTTAATGATTTCGTGACAAGAAGTTCTATTTCTGTAGTTTTATTTCAACTATTAATTTTACCAAAGAGACATAATTCTAATGAGGATGGAACAAAAGTTAAAAATAAATTGAAAATGAATTATTAATGCTGGTATATTCAATTATGCAAGTTGACGATGATTATAAAAGATAGAAGAAATTAAATATAAATTTTTAAAATTATTTGAGAAATAATCTGTTTTCGAAATAACACATATTATATTATATTTTAATATAATATAATATTTCATGCAAAAAAATAAATTAATATTTTTATAATTAAATGAATTATTTATTATTTAACATTTTCTATTTAATTTCAATGAAATTTCATGAAAATACCTCATTTTTAATATTTTATCAATTTTTAGTTCTATTAAGTTATCATTATGATGATATTTATGATGAATATAGTTAATGACTATTTCTAATTCTTATTTTTTTTGTAATATATTGTCTAGAACGACTTCTTACATATATTCATAATATTTCTATAATTTTATGATTAAAATATTTTTACATATTATATACATAAATATATTCTCCTATTTCCTTTATTATTATATTATTCATATTTTTTATTTAAAAAAAATTTTTTTGAACTATCAAAAATGGTTTCATAATGTCTTATATTTAAAATATGATCACTAATATTACATATATGATATATGATGATCATTTATTCATAGTATAATCATTTTTTATCAAAAAATTCTATAATTTTAATTTATTTCAGATTCATTAATAATTTTCAGAATAATATATTTCTTTTCATATTGCGACTTCAGAGATAAGTCTTTCTATGAAAATGAAAGAGAATAAATTATTCTATGATCAAAATATATGCAATATGTTTTTTTATTCATCATTAATTAATTATTTGTTTTACCCGAAACAAGATAACGTTGAAAAACATTGAAAAAAATAAGATTTTAATATTCATATTCATATTTAATTTTTATGCAAATAAAAATATTGCATTGAACAATCATAAATACACAAGTTACAATTTAAACGTATAAATTTTTTATCTATGTAAGGGGGGAGGGAGAGAAAGAGAAAAAAAGAGGGCTTCTCTTTATTTCAAGATTTTCATCATCATGTGGGCTCTCATAATCTGTCTGCTTTCATCCATATGGTGTCTGCCTTAAGGCATCAAGAAATTTGCCAAAGTTGTTTTGTTAAAAGCATAATTCGTAACCATTGTTCGCTTTCGTTTCCTCTAGCTTTTCTGCTTCCGTTTGCATTTCATTCTTTCATTCCTTCATTTCTTTCGTTTTGCTTGCTTTCTTCATAAAAAAAAGAAATCAATATACCAACTCTATATAAGATGACGTTGGCATAATTGGCAGAGCATGAAAATTGCTGTATAATGTCCTCTTGTTTTGTACTTGACAAAACATTTTTCTTACACTTGATATGCTTCCTTGTTTATTAAAGTAAAACATATTTCTCCACAATGCAGATTATCTACTTTTTAATAACTGTGTATAATATGAATTAAATTGTGGTTGCTTATGTTAACAAATAAATTGATCTTGCTGTAGAAAAAAGAATAAGAAATTTTATATGAAGTCCCTGATATATTGTTATGATTATTAAATTGATGCATATGAAATGAATTATATTGTTTAAGAATTATATGAATGAAATTCATTCAGAATCATTATTCATATTCATATAATTCATTATTCATATCTTATATGAGAAGGGATCAAAGATTGCCATCTTTTCAATTTTAATTTCGATTTCACTATATATCTTTAATATAATATCTTTGAACTGAAAATGATTATTTCCTTAATCATAAAATATCAAAATTCTAAGTTCATAATAAAAAGCTTAAGATTTAAAGGTTAAAGATTTAAAGTTACCATTAATTCGTAATAGAAAAACTTTAATTATTTTAATATATAAAATATAATATTATGTTTAATATTTATATATTAAAATATTAATGCTAACATTATGCTAAAAAAGTGCGTAATAAATTAACATAAACAAATATTTTAAATAATTTTTTTTATCAAACTATTTATATAATTTAACATTTTACAATCATTTTACATTTCCATCAACATAATATCAAATTTATGTATAATTTCATGAATTAAAATATATGAAAATTTTAGATTATATTTAAAAGCAAATAAAGATTATATTCATGACTTTGTAATTTTTTTATGTAAAAATATTTTAATCTACCATAAGAATGAAATGATATATTTTATTTAAAATATAAAGAATATTGAAAACTTCTTAAAAGAGCAACTTTCATTAACATTTTCCATTACGAAATTTTGATAACAATATTAACATTTCAAAAGAACTTTTTTAATAGAAGAATTCGGGTACATTTCAAAGTGAAATATGATCAAGCTTCGTTAACGAGTTCACTCGTGTAATGCTTTTGCTCATTACGTTTAATAATGTTTTATTTTGTGAATATTTAATAATAAAAGAAATAACGATTTAGTTATTTTTCTCGGTCGTAAAAATTTTGTAAAAAATTAATAAGCACCTTTAATGATATTTGTTATTAATTTTTTATTTTTATCACGTATCACCATTTTATCCAAGTTTAAAGAAGTTTTTTTTTTATATACCAAAATGTAACAAATAGAATATTGAGAAATATTATAATCCAAGATAATGCTTTTAACATTTTTACATAAAAAAATTTAAGTTGAAATAATAATTATGCGATTATATATATTTATAATAAAAATTAAATTAAAAGCAAGTAACAATATGCGAATTAGTGATAGAATCAAGTATGAGAAAATAATATAAAAGATTAATAAAAGCAAGAAATCACATTTCTATAATTTAAGTTAGTATATCATCAACTATTATAATTTATTACTTAACTTGAATCATAAATGTTATTTATTTTTTTTATGATAGAAAAAGTAATAAAAATGATAATTTTAATTAAAATTATTGTCTCACTATCTTCAATTCTTTTATCAACTATTATAAATTAATTTTAGTTATTTGAAAATTATAATATTATGAGTCATTAGATTTATTTTTAATTTTATCGTGATGACAGAAATATGTAGTTTTATTTAAAAAATTGTAATTATTTTGAAATTTCGAAAAAAATTATTTTAAAAAAACTTTTTTATCTATTACAGATTTTATATTTTAAATTACTTTTTTATCATAAAAAATGAGTATTAATTTAAATATATTATAGTATTAATTTAAATATATATTATATATAATTTAAATAAATATATTTATATATAATATAAATATAATATATTATATTTATATTATAAATATATTTAAATATATCATAATATATTTAGAATATTTAAATAAAACATTCATTATATACAGAATGTTTGCTTTAAGTGAAAATTGTTGAATATTTCATCAGAATTTGAAGAATTAATTTATTTCAGTATTTCATATAAAAAAATATTAAGTTATTTATGTTGAAAAATCATTAAGAAATATTATAATTTGTTCATGAAATTTAATTTGTAAAATTTGTATAAAAGACAAGGAATACGAAATACAATATTCTATTATTGATACTTTTTTTGGTTTTTTATATTAACTAATATAAATAAATTATATTATTATTCTTTGCAAATTTCAAGTTGAAATATTTCTTAAATTAATGATTTTTATATAAATATATATAAATTAGAATATTTTTCTAAAAATTGTTAATAAATCAATTAATGCATTCAAAATTATATATATTGCACTTAAAAAAATGAAGTTCAATTTAAAATCTCGCCTATGCTATTTGATTTACAAAAAAAAAAAATAAAATTTTATATCTTCCTCTAATCCAAACAACTTTTGTTTATTAAAACATTTTTTTAATAATTTCAATCGCTTACGAAATATTCCATTGTTTTCATTTAAAGGAAAAACCGATAAATTTATAATGTAAATAGAAGAAAAAATATTATACAATCGACGAAATAAAAATAAAAAAAAAAACTTCAAATTCCTTGCAATATTTCAAAATATTAAAAATAAATTTTTCTTAATACTTTATTATTAAAAAATAGTCATAATATTTTTGATTATTTCCTTTCCTACCTTATCGATATGTATAATTCGAATACAAATAAGAATATACTATCGACTATCATCTTGTATGCAATTGATCCCATGAAGCGGATCTTTTGTATCAGATTTGATTCTGATTCCAGTAAGTACATATTGAACTTGATCCTATTACTATACCTGGAAAAGAAGGTGAAGAGAAAAGAAGATTTTTGGGGAACGACGATGGTATACATTCTTGTCGAAACTTTTCACTTTGCCTTCGAATGACATCCCCTTAAACATAATCCTATATTTCGCATTCATCGAATGTAAAGCGGCGAATGGTTTTCGCTCAAGTTTGACTGCTGGAGCAATTAGCAATGGCATAAATTGGAGATGGACGCAGATGTCGGAAAGCATGTTGAGCACGGAACTCGTGACTCATGAATATGAAACGAATATTACTGTAAACCCTTTTGTCCGACTTGTCCATTCGATCATATCGATTCATTCCCCTCCTATCGTTATGCATTTTATCGCGTCTCGTAAATTTAACATTTGCCTAATCTCGTTTCCCTATGGCAAACTGTACTTGCCACGGTACTCTCGCGTGATAGATATCATCAATCCTCTTCGTGGTTTATTTTGATTTTGTTTCTCTCTTTTCAAATTTTTATCATATTTTTTTATTATGAATATTTATATTGGTTACAAATATGCTGCCATATTTAAAATTTTTTTGAAAAGTGGATTTTTTGTCCATTATTTAATTTTTTTTTTTGTTAGTAGGAAATTTTCAAAGCGAAATGTTTACCAAAATGTTAGCCAATTGTTATAGTTTCAAAAGGCAAATAATCAATTATTGGCTCTTATTGAATGCAGTGCCCAGAATATCATATCAAATATTGTATGGTACATGCACTGTTACTTATCAAAAAGTAAGGTTATGTTTTATCAAAAAGCTTTTCGTACAATAATTGATATAACCGAAAAACTTGATCATTTGCGTTGCACGGCAATGGAAGCAAATTTAAAATGGATTTTATTACTGGATTTTTCAAAATAAATGAATAAAAATATCAAATTTATTTTTAAAAATTTTATTCTTCGTATTTTATTTTTTTAAAATTAATTAATAAGTTTTTAAGTAATAATGAGGATTAAAATTTCTTGAGCTTTACTCAAGTGATAATATATGTCAAGGTCATTGGAATGCTACCTGCCTTATATTGAGTAATTACTTTGCTTTTTAATAATTTAAATATATTTTATGAGCAAAATATCTTTTTTAATTAAATGTAAAAAAAAATTTGTAAAAAAATCATTTGTAAAGCTTTTTTTATTGTGTTTCAAAGTTAAACAAAATTACATTAACAAATCAATTTTCATAAATTTGAAAATTTCGAAATTAAAAAGTAACTGTCTTAGGTTTTTAATTGAAATAAATTAAGTGATAATTAAAATTTATTTAAAAAATTTATAATTTAACTTTGATTTATAATTTATCATGCGAGAAAATAAATTATTAACACAGAAATCTAAATATTTTATGTACATCATTTTTATCGAATTAGAAGAATTAAATAATTACTTCAATGACAAAAAATGATTCTCAAATAATAATTAATATATTGAAAATAAATTAAATAACACTATATTTTTCTCTTTCTCTTTATTCAAATCGTTTTTTTTAAAGAATTATTTATGAGATGATATAAAATTTTAGAATTTCTAATGGCTAATAAAAAAGTTAAAAAGATAGATTTAAGACTAACTATATTTGAAATTATATTTCTATGCATGAGAAATAATGAGAAAGACAAAAGGAATACATTAAAAATGAATATAGAACGATAAAATGGGTGCAGATTTAACTTTCGAAGTAAGTCTCCGAGGATTGTCAGAAGTCTGGCCGAAGAAATTCAGGAATTGGATTCAAGAAGTTTATTGTCGTTAATTTAACATACAATCCTATCAGACTCGTACATGGTTTCATCGAATGGACTGAAAAGAAGTTAGAAACTTGTCCCGTGAGAAAATTTCAAAGTGACTAACTACTTGAGTGACTAATTAATTAACAAGATCTACTATTTACTAGAACTTTTGATAAAGCTTTGAAACTTCACAAATGATGTATCATAAAGTCTTAATCTTATCAAAAATTGAAATAAATCACTACACACATTATTAGCTATCTACAAATTATTATTTTATAAAAATTAATTTTTCTTATATTATTTTAGAAATTCCTGTAATATGCATGACAATTTTTTTTTCAAAAATTTTTCAGCAAATATTCAACTGTTGAAATTATAATTAAAATATAATCGAAATTTTAAAATAAATCATTTAATCCATTCATTTACATTTTAATTTATCAGTTTCGTATGAATTTTGTAAATATAATTCCGAGATCTCGATGCTAATAAATGATGACGAAACATCGATTAATCAATTTATAAAATGATTATATATATATATTTATATTTAACAAAGAATTAAAAAAGTTTTGAGAAATAATTGATTGATACAACATAATCAGGAATTATTATAATTCCTATTGTGTTTTGATTAGATCGCGAGGAAAATAATTTTGATAAATACTTGTTTCTTTTTGGTAATGAAATAGTAATTTCGTGAAATTACAATTTAGAATATATCGATTAATAATATTAAAATTTCTCCACAATTTATAGTTATTCATTCCCAATATTCCGCAATAATATTTTATTCATCTTGAACTAAATCACTCCATATTTATTGCAATTCCTTTAACACAGATTATATCACTGGTAAATACAAAATAAGAAAACATTAGCATTAAATGTTCTTTTCAAATTATCTCGATTCAATATCGGTCAACATGAAACAACAGAAGAAACTCTCTAGACCGCAAGAGGTTAGTTATCCATGATTGAGGGTTCACGATGTGTCAATTATCGAAAGGATTCCGAACGTGACGAATGACGTTGATATTACATCGAAACCGGGTATAGAGATAGATCGACGAGAAATGAATTCGGTTCCGTTCATCGGATAATAATCCTTGATTTGGAAAGGCAGCCGTCCATCCGTGCGCTTCAAAACCGTTAAATGTGATTCAATCCGTTTTATCGAGGCTTTTGTCTATTTCCGCCTCAATTTCTATGTAAATCGATTTAAGATTCGACTCTCGAACGGCTCATTCGATACCTCGGCGAATCATACCCGTTCCTTTCAATCCACACGATGGAAGATCCATCAGCAACACAACTCGTTAACGTTCATTCCTGAAGCAATTGGCCGGGAATAGTTTTACACTCGGCAATTTCTAACTAACGACGCCATCGAGATTTAGTCCTCGTGACACATCGAGTAACCGAATGCCAGGGCCTAATTTGCGAACATCTTTGCAGTCAAGATTATAACATTATTTATGGGAGGATTTATTTATTATACCCGGGGGAAGCGGTGATTCTGAAGCGGGATATAGTGATGAAATCGATTTCTCAATATATACCAGTTATACTCGTCGAGATCTAATGATGTCTGGTTAGGCTAATCACAGATTGCTAAATCGAAGAGTGTTGCTATAGAATGATTAAATTTCATTATATTTGCGAAATATTACTGTGAATTTTTATTCAAATTATTTTGCGTTTTCCTTTTCTTTTTTCTTTTTTTTTATATTTCATGAAAATGATACGTTAGGTGAGATATCATTAAATATCAAATATATGCACGAGTATATGCATACAAATATCCAGATTTTTTTATAATAAATAATCATAGCTGTTTTAAATATAAAATATAGAAGAGAAACAATAATATAATAATTCAAAGAATGACGCAATATTAAAATAGATTTAAATAATTATTAATTTATATCAATTCAGCAAATAATTTAGCATAATTTCAAATAATACATGATACTAATTTAAAAAATTTTGGAAAAATTGTTATTGTACATTGTAATATTAATTATTAGTGATAAATGGATTAATTTTAATTTACAAATTTTAATTTGCAAATAAATCATAAATATGTATTTATATTTCTATAATTTATATATTTAAATAAAAGTAATCCACCAATACTTTTTAACCATTCTATTCGATTGTTAACGCAACTAGCAATTTTAGAACGAAATATAATGTCATTTAAATGTTTCGTACAATTTTCAAAAGTTTATAGCTGAGGTTTTTAGATTTGCAAGATCTTATTATTTGAATGAATGTAAATATATAAAATAAATAATATAAAAAATGATAACAAATCGGTTCTCAATTACAGACTTTGGATTATAATATTAATCGAGCAAAATTTTTATTCAAATATATCATTTCGAAAGTATTTTTGGATTAGTGAATTTGAAAATCATAGAAATGATTTTAAAGTATCTGGAAAGCTATTAGTATTAGATTTAGAAAATAAAATAACATCGAATCAACTCAATATTGAAATTTACAAATATTGAAAAATATAGATGTATTGATATTGATAAATCAATATCTATATCAATCAATTATCATATAATCTTGAGAAGAATCTTTATTTATCATTTCGAAGAAATTTAAAAAAAAATCGTTTATTTCTCAATAATCCAAAAAATTTCGCTCAAACGATATTTCAGATTTTAAAATAATGTAAAATTATATTTTAATTATTAAATTAAAGACTTTAAAATGACTTCAAAATAATTTAAAAATACTATTACAAACGTATTATTATATTATGTTATTATATAAATAAATTCAAATTCTTGACTATGATAATGTGTACAACACTAAAGTTCAAACTGCAAACTCATTGTCTTGCACGCAATTGGCGCAGGCGTTACCAGTATAATCCATCAAAACATCGTATATATACATACATTCGATGATCACAATCAACGAACCCCATAAATTATACATGTCAATTAACATGACATTGTCTAGCACATCGTGTATGCCAATTGTATAGAATGATCTGAAAAATAATAACGCATCAGATGTCACTCGTTATTGTATTAAGTTAAAAAGAGATTGTTGACTGTGAAAAGCGGAACAACTTGTCATTCTTGTCTGTTCAGAGAGTTTGGTATATGTCAAAAGCTGGAAATAAGAACAGACGCACAAATACATCGTATTCCGCAGTTTTTAAAACATACAAAGGTAGACGATCCCTTTTCATAAATCCAAAGAGATCATCTTTAATTGCAATTGGTATAATGTTCGCCATTTTATCGATATCATTTCCTTGCTCCTCTCTTCTCCGACCGAATAATTTTCATGAATTTATGATCATATGTTATTTTCCACATCTCTCCATCTCACTTTCTTTCCTACTCACATTCCTCTTTCTATCCTTTCTCTATTTTGGTTATATAAATAATCTAGATCGTCTTTTGCGTATCATAGTGGATGGTTAATTTGGGAAGATGAAAGCAGTTCGATTGACGTATATACTATATTTACTATATAGTACGTATATACTATATAATAAATACGAGATTCCATTTAAATCGAACATCTTGAGAAACTATTGACGATAAAATAAAATAAATAAAATATATATATATATATATATATATATATATATATATATATATATATATATATATGTGAAATAATCTCAATTTTTGTTTAAAATCATCGATCGATTTAAATGGTACATGCTCTATAAAATTCTAATTAGAGAAGGATATATTGGAGAAATAACTTTTCAAATAATTCAAATATCTCGTTTTTGCGTATATGTTATAGACAATTTTTGTAATTCCGTTATAAAAATAAAAATAAAATAATTCTGAAATAATAAATTATATCAAAAAATATATATATATATATGTATTATAAAAAATATATATATATATATATATATATATATATATATATATATATATATATATATAAATATATAGAAAGTAATAACCGCACGATTTCGCACAACAGTTGTCATTATAAATTTCATCTTCATTGCTCTGAACTTGTTTTATTATTTTGAAAAGTTTGAATTGTATTTTTTAAAATAATTTGAAAAATGGAAACTATGTTAAATAATGATTTAAAATTTTGATAAAAATATGTATTTGTAGAAAAATGAATTTTCTAAAAGTAAAAATTCATTGAAAATGAATAGTAAAGAATAGAATAGAAATGAAAGTTCAACAAATAATTCATAAAATTATTATGAAATACTTTCCTTTTTTTTTTTTTTCGTATATATATATATATTTTTAGCAATAAATTATAATTTTAATCAATAGTAATAGTAAAAAATAGTGAAATGCAATAAAAATATATATTCATTAAAAAAAATAATTTTCATATAATACTATCTAATAAAGAAATCATCTAATCTGAAAATTCTAATTTTAATAAACATTTTATGTGGAAAAAATTTTATATGGAACATAATATATATTTTTCTTTTTTTCATTGACAAAATCAAATCAATCTCCAAAATTTTAGCTTTTCACCAAATTTTAAATATAATTGGGAATATTTTTTATAAATAGGATAATAGAGCACTTAAAATATTTTATAATTTAAAATTTTGTTCTTAATTGAAAATTTCGCACCATTATAAAGTTGTATTTAAAAAACGAAAAAAGAATGATTTTTGAAATATACACAAATTTTTGCATTGAACTTCATGCTTCAATTTGAAAATATAAATTGATATATTCATTAAAAATTATTAGCAATATTATAAAATATATTTCATTATAAATATTTTAGGATATAAAAATTTTTTGTATCTCATTAAACGATACATTGTGATATAAAAATTTGGATAAAATTAAATATGTACATATTGTTTCAACAAATATTATTTATATATTGCAAAAAACAGAAAAACAGAATAAAAACAGAAATTGTAAATTCTCGTATTTCTGTTTTTTAAATAAAAATACAAATACGAATATTGTTTTTTTAAATAAGATACATTTTAAAATAAAAACAAAGATAAATAATATAAAAAATTCATTACGTTTACAAAAAATATATTTATTTACTATTTTTCGATAATATTTTTTATAATTTCACTAACTTTAAAAAAGTTAAAACTTTTTTAAAAAAATTTTGCCAATCAATAACACATTTTTCACTGTCATTTTTAAATCTCTATGCTTAAATAATTGTGAAAGTATCAAGCAATAATTTTTCTGAATTTTTTTTGTCCATTTTTTCAATTAAATCATTTTGTGATCATGGATAGACGTTTTTTATTATGAAAATTCGTTCTTTTTAAAATAAACGACACTATTGTTTCATTTTAATATCCCTTATAATACTCTGCTCGTAAATATCATAAATTTGCTCATAAATTTCATTAGCATAATTATTTTTTGCCATTAAGAGCTAGATTACTACTCATACTTCATATTACTTCATACTTGACAGCATTATTAATTGTAGCACTTATATAAGCAATTAACAACAAAATGATTGAACTATTGTTACAAACAGCTGACTATTGGCTTCAAATAATAAAACTAGTACAAGCGTCATTTTTCCAAAGAATAGATAAGCAAATTAAAAATGGATCTTACTTAAAAAACAATCTTCGTACATATAATTACCGACAAAAGTTAATAAATAACATATTTCATTCGCAAATTTTTATATTTTTTTTACTTTGTACTCGATTTTTATGCAATTATTGTGCGTAAAAAAACTTATTACTTATTAATATAGATAGACTATTATCTTTCTTTATTATTTTTCAATTCTAATTTATTCAGGACAAAAATATAAATAAATTTGCAAACGATTTTATATAGTATAGAAAATTTTCAGTGTATATAGTAATGCTTTGCAAATGTTTTACAGACCGTTCTTTTTGACATAAAATTGACAGAACAGATCAGTTTAATGGATATATAACTTTTCCGATTACAACTTTTAGAATTACCCGAGCTTCGTCAAGTTTAATATCGCAGAGGATGAAGAGAGAATAGTCTGAAGTTACATGTCAATAAATTGCTTTTGCTCATAATTCAAATGTACGAGTATTGCAGAATTGAAATACGATTTATATCTTCAATTGTATTATTTGAAAATGTTTATTGCTAAGATAAATATTTAGAATGCATTCAGTTTAAATAGTTCATTACTTTTTTATTTTATATAAATGTAAATATACAAATTGATTTTTTAAATATTTACACTGATTCAATGACACTAATTTAAAATTTTTTCTATAAGAATTATTTATAGAAGATACTTATTTGTACCATATAATAAAAATTTTTAATTTCTAATAATTCCCAAACTTTTTATAAAACTTTTTAGTAATAAAAAATAATAAAAAAACATAAAATGTAAAAAAATTACGTTACTCTAGTGATAAAAAAATTTACTTTTAAAAATATGAAATAGAAAAGATAAATATATTAGATAAAATAAAAACTAATGCGATTTTTAACAATTGAGAATTAAAGAAAAATGAAGATTTTCATAATAACCGTTTTTACCTTTTTCTAAATAAATGATTTTTTGTTTCTGTTATAAGAAATATTATTCTCATATTTAAATGAAATAATTATCATACAATAAATTTAATTTCAAATTAATAATAAATACTTGAAATATATTTTATTTTTAGTAATATATTTTATTTTAGTAATGATAATGAAAAGAAATAAAATAGCAAATTGATAATAATATTATTTGAATTAAATAATAAAATAAAGTTTAATCACTGATTCAGAAGTTAAGAATAAAAACTTTAAGACAAAAAAGAAAGATCTAAAAAAACTGAAATTTGGAACTATAGATCATTTTTTATTATTCTTATAATAATAATAATAATAAATGACTATTGTAAAATAAAATTTACGTATATAATTATAATAAAATAAAATAAATTATAATTTTTCAATTTTTATTGTAACTTTTTCAATAAAACTTATTTATTAATTTAACAATATTTTTATTATTTATTTTCTTCAAAAATTATATTGTCTTATATTATACTATCTGAATTATTTGATTTATTTTTTTAATTTAAAAGAAATAAAAAAATTCATCACTTTACAATATCAATGTATATTGATGCAATATATTTCATATAAACTTTTATTTTCATTAAAATTATTCTATTGATTTTTTTATTTATAACTATTGTGAAACTTCTTAATCAAAAACAAAATTTCATATTCTTATTCTTTTCTTTATAAGTATATACTATCAAGAAATGTTTACACAATTAGTATTTGTTAATATCGATCTCGTGTTAAAGAAAACATGTTCTTCAATTTTACTCTACGTTAATGTTTTTCTCGACACTATTTATCAAAGAAACACACTTGTTATACCATAGAATCGTTTCTCTGTTACTGAATTATTTCCATAAAGGAACAATTTCTTCTGTATATATTTTCTTCCTGTAGCCTCGGATTATTTTAGCAATAAAAGATAGACGACATTAGAAATATTTTTCGAATGAGACCACCGCGTGCCTATATATAATTTTTTACCTTCGCGTTGTCATAGAGAAGCAAGTGATTAACGCAAAAATGAAAGTAAAAAAAAAAAAAAAACTTCTAAGATAACACACGTTCGAATAAGAACTACGCACGCAATCAAAATAACAATTTATCGCAACTTCGAGCCTAGGAATACTGGCAATGCTAACGAGGGACGACAAGAAAAAGATATCGCCATTTGTGGCGAATCTTGTATAGCCTGAAGCATATACAAGTCAACGTGTCTAGATGAAAGCACTTTAACACCTTAGTTGCCTTTGAAGTTGGCAAAACATTACCAAGAATAAAGTTACATGATTTTAAAAAAAATCAACATAACGGTGGAAAACAGGAATTAACTTTTTTCACTGTGAAATAATTTCTTCATAATATAATGAAGTATGGAATACAATATAATTTTAATAGAATCTTTGGTAGAATAGTTGTAGTATCATAATTGATTGATGTATTTTTCATTATATAAAAGTTTAAAAAAAATTTAATGAAAATTTTTGGATATGAAAAGATAATAAAAAAGAGAAATTTTTTTTTTAAATTCTTAATAGAAAATTTTTAAAAGAAGTATTAAAATCAATATATGATAATAATATCAAAGAAATAGCTTGTAATACTTTGACCCACTTTGTACATTTTCATAAAAATTAAAAAAATTAAAATAATATTAAAACATTTTTAAAAAATATGAATTATTTATTTGTAATTAAATAAATAATCTCTACTTATATTTTTTCTTAATATTTAACTTAAAAGCACGTTGAAATTCTTACGTAAAAGTATTGAATACTTTAATGAACGATAAAATCGCCTGAATAGATGATCCTCTAATTAGTAAGAACACCGAAGACATTAAAGATTTCCAAGATCTTTAGAATTTTCAAGTTTTCTTAATACCTAATTAAGATTAAATTTTTTTCTATAGAAAGTTTAAATTAATTTAAATCAATATATATTAATATATATTAAAAATAAAATCTAAAGTACAAATCAAAATTTTCATACATTTTTAAAATATTTATAATATTTAAAAATTATTCTTAAAAATAAATGATGCTTAAAAATAATTCGTTCGATATTTATAATTTTAAAAATTATCACAGATATTTTTATACTTTTAATTAAAATATACTATATTATACTATTTTTATATTTTTAATAAAATATTTTTGTAGTTCTAACATAAAAAAATATTTTTAAAATAAATATAATAATTAATATTTTTAAAATAACAAACTAATTTTTTAAACTATTTTTAAATACAATAGAATAGAAAATTAATAGTTTTATTTCATAAAAGACAAAGATTTGATAGATTTGAAATCGAAGCAATTGAATTTATTAAAACATTTAATAAAAAATTTAATATTTTATTGATAAAATATTTTATAATAAAATATATTTCACATTAAATTTATAAACTTAATATTGAAGTGTAAAATATTTTCAAACATAAAATAATTTATATGTTTGTGATAAGTTTATTTTAATACAAATATTTATATTTTTTATCGATTCTATATAACAATTAATTAAGATAATGAAATTAATATTTTGATATTTTTTAATTTGAAAAACTTGAATTGTATTATTGAAATTATTTTTGTTATCCTCTTAAAATTGTGAATGTATTTTACCTTTTGCGCTACTATTTCTCGATCTAAAATTTTATATTCCCAAAGAGACAAACATCCATTTAAACATACTGTCATTGAAAACGATCACTGTGGATTATTTTTCTGTTTGCAAACCGATATTACACATGTGGGATACAGCAAGCATAAAGGAGTAATAAAAATTCTGATAAATATGCAAATGTGACAATAAAAGCAATCGACGAAATACATTAAAAATAAAATATCAAACAAATAAAATCCATAACTTTCTTTCTTTTTTGATATGATATAAAATTGACTGAAACTAGAATTGCTGTCTCTTTGAAGCTCTTGATATCGATTTTTTAATAAGAATTATATCTTTTTGATAATTGTGGATAATTCGTAGATTAAAAAAAAATAGAATA
Source organism: Apis mellifera (assembly GCF_003254395.2). Lineage (NCBI taxonomy): Eukaryota > Metazoa > Arthropoda > Insecta > Hymenoptera > Apidae > Apis > Apis mellifera. The sequence continues at coordinate 7,136,505 of NC_037644.1, read as the reverse complement.
TTGTATAAAATAATAAAACAGTATGTATTATTATCGTACAAACAATAATAAAATATAAATTCTATTAAATATCTTTGCAACAAATGTAAATATGTATAATAAATATGTATATAAATATATAATAAAGTATGTTATTTTCAAAATTAGTTCATTTAAAATGAAATAAATTTCTACTTATTTCGAATATTTTATCCAAAATCTTAATTATATTGCATATTTATATTACTCATATGAATTTTTAATTCATCAACAATCTTATTTTTAATTGTTTTTCAATTTTTGACAAATATTGTATAAATTATTTACAATCTATAATATTTTGATATTAATTCCTAAAAAAAAATTAAGAAAATTAATTCATAAAATAAAATTCTAGGTAACTTTATAATATTATTATTATAATCGTAATATTTATTGTAGAATTTAGTTTCTTTTAAAAATATAACAAATTTACAGATCTTATTGTCATTTTTTCATATTCATAATTACTTAATTTAATTCAGTATTTTCTTTTAAAAATATAACAAATTTACAGATCTTATTGTCATTTTTTCATATTCATAATTACTTAATTTAATTCAGTATTTTCTTCGATATTTTTAATTCTCCTTTTAAAGTTTTATATCATTGCCAAAACAAAATTTTAATTGAAAAAAATTTAAGATTTTATTTTTAAAATTTTTATTTTTTCAAATCTTATGCATCCTGAATATTTGAAATGAATATATGAAAATACTAGTGATGAAATATAAAAATAACTTTTGGATTATTTGCAATACTTGAAAATTGTTTTTAATAAGAAATAAAATAAAATTTTTTTTTAAGTTCCCTTGATTGAAATTTTATTTTACAATTAATAATTACATCGAATTTAAAAAAAGAACAATATTTACAAAATTGGAAAAAGTTATTAAACTTTTATCTTTTTTAAAAGGCGCATTTAAATGAGACATTAAATCTAGATTTCCGACAAATAAAAAGAAACGAAATGCCGTTAAATGCCATGAATATAAAAGAGATGATATTATCACGCATCTTGGTACATATGATCTAAATGCAATTCTCTCGAATAAATTTATTCTTGATATTTAATAGGGTCAAAAGAATTGAATCGTATAATTCGATAATTAAAGTTACCGATAGAGGAGCGTTGTTTGTAACAGGGTGGAATACTTGTCTTGTGGTCTGACCTCGTCCTCATTGTTAAGCATAATTGCTATTTATTGCAATGCGGAGTGGCTTTGCGATTCTACTATGCTGGCTGTAATCCTGCTTGTTATTGCCGCGTTTTAGTAGCAACTCAAGCACTTTCGGCCACCTTTTCCATTGATGTGACAATTCTTGTAGTGGTGCCGCTTTCTTGTGCATTGTGTACATTCATCACTAGCGACACTAACGCCATCGCGATTATTCGTGTAATAGTGCGAAAAGTCGCCGTTAGAAACAGTAAGCACCGACGACCGCAATACTGGTATGCATTTCTGTTTATCGTGAGATACGCCGCCCACCGGGATCTGATCATTATGATTTTACGGTCGAAACAAGTTGAATCTGCATTGGCGTTACTATTGCGATTTTATTTTTATTATCCCTTCCAATCTACTGCAAACCAGCTGCAATGAATCACGATCTCATTGGTCGAGTTCATGGAATTTAGGTTAATATGTTAATAAATGTAACGTTATTTGATCATACACACATATCGATCGTACATATTGCTGCAAAAGTAATGTAAAAATAATATAATTCAATGTAACTTTTTAGTGTAGATGGAAAAATAGAATACTTAGTAAAAAATAAAATACATTAATAATATTAATAATATTTGATTAATTTATTATAACGATATTTGCATATATTAAAAGTATGATAATATTAATATTATTTTATTTAAAATTTCTTTTAAATAAAAAATAGAACAAAAAGAATTTTTATTTATGATATTAATTGACAATCTATTTTGTGACAATGTTGTACTTTATTTTATAAAAAGCTGAAAAAAGAAATTTTGATGCAATTAATTTTGCTTTAATAGATAATGTTTTCATATTTATACAATTTTGATATTACCTCTGATATTATTATTGCATATTGAAATATGAAAATCTCGACAGTTATAATTATCAATAGATGATTACTACATTCTCATTACATTACATGTACAGAGCTTTCTTCTCACTTGGAATACTAACGAGTATGGATGTGCTTACTGAACTATATTATGTTTATATTATGTTTCCATGTCAAATTTATTATTAAACTATATATATCCAATATAACTCCATCATCGCATCTGTTCTCTCTTAATGAATCCATTAATATCTAAGCATTGGAAGGAAATCATTATTCTATCCTTTTTGTTCTCCCTTTCGCTTTCACCTTTCATTACAACGCTACAATAACTCTATTAATAAACAACAATGTAGAACTGTAAATATATCAAATAAAAGTGTAAATATCCCATCAATCTTATACTTTATGTATTTGTTATATGGAATAAATTAATACTTTGCATCTGTTATATAGAATAAATTAATTTAAAAATGGAAAATAATTGTTTCTTTCACATTCATGAACGTGCATAATGTGAAAGGAAATAATTTGTGAGATATGTTAACATAAAAATATTGATAAAGTAATTTAACACATATTCGGACAGTTAATAAATTTAAGTTAAAAAAAACTAAAATATTTTCGTTAAAGTTTTAATTTATTTAATATTTATTTTGATATTCATAATAATAAATTTTTTTAAAAATTAAAAAAATAATAATAAAAAAAAATAATATGTTTTAAATTATATTTTAAAAACTTAAAAATTGTTTTTGAATTGAGGCTATTGAATGAATTTTAATTTTTTATTAAACTGAATTTATCATTTTTCTATAATATTCATTGTTTTATATAATTGTCTAATTTATTGCATAATTTATTAAGATTAGTTATATCTTTGTATAAAATTCATTATTTTATTTTGGTAAATTAAATTTGTAATATATTCAAATTTTCTTGCAAATTGAAAATGCATATTTTTAATTCAATAAATTAAATTTTGAATTTTTCAATTATTTATGTACGTATAATATTATAAAATTTTATGATATTTAATATAATAACAAATAATAAAAATAAAAAATCTTAACTTATTATATGCAATTATTTCAAAATTACAAAATAAGCTAAAAAAATATATATATATTTAAAATTTACAAGAATATGTTTAATATATTAAATAATGAAATTTATAAATTTATAAATTATTAATATTTAATTTATAAATTTCATTTAATAAACTAAAATAATGATGTACAGATATATAATCATTTTTGTGTAAGAAATTAAATAATCGAATTAATAAAAATAATAATAAATATTAAAAATATAATAAATTTATTTAATTTAAAGAATAAAATGCAACATTGATAACAAAAAATAATTATTTAACAATAAGCTATTTAAAATATATTATTAAAAAGGAATCAAACTTATTTTTATTTCTTAGCATTTATATATTGTACTTTAATATATTATTTTTATTATTTTATGCACATTAATTTTAGATATAGATGCAGGAATTATTTTTTATAACAATAATCCTCTAGAACAATAAACTTAAACTTATCTCAATGTTTTAAGGATTAGATCGTATCAACATAGATAACGACACTTTTTTTTAAAAATTACCAATTTTTTTTAAAATACATGCAGCAGATTACGAAAATATTATTAATATTGTATTATACGTTAAATAACATTGTAATCCGTTAACCCGTACTAACAGTTGGCCAAAACTGTCACGCACTAATGACTCACTAAATTTCATCGTGCAACAATATGAGTGTCGGATGTTGTGGTTCTCCCGCAGGTTGTTTTTAATTCGTTTCATTTTTATTTTGTGCCTCGTAATTCCACGTGAATATTCTACCACCGTAGATTTTCTCTCCCGGTCGGTAATATCGTTTTGCCTTTATCGTTTCCTTCTTTTTTTCCTCGGCTTTTTTCTCGTTCGCTCTTTCCACCAAAAGTGTTGGAACTTCGAGATTGTTCAACGACATTCTTTGTACTGGTAGAAACTAAGGGAGGAACTCTTTGATGTAATTATAATATGAAAGCGTCGGCAAATTTGGACCACTGTTAATTTTAACCACACTGTCTCGACTCCCTCGAGAATAGAGAACTTTGTCAAATATTCTTTGGTTTTAATCACTGTAAGAAGTTTTAAGTTTCGATATAAAAGTAAGAAAAGTTCAATGAACTTAATTGAAGGGAATTCAGAGATTGAGAACATTTTTATGCTATTATAAAGAACTAGGATAATATTAAATGTTGAAATTCGTAATTACTAAATTTTTCGTCTGAAGTTTTGACGTTAACTTCGTAGCATTCCCACGAGAAATGAGAAATAAGATATTCTGAAATGCATTGACGTAGACGTGACATTTTCAATATTTTTACCTTGCATTGATGCCGCTTGTATACAGTTGCCAATCAACTGTCACCGATGAACGAACAAGTTATTTGGCTTATTTTTTTTCATTCTATTATATTTAATATTTATATCGACCTATTATGCGATATAATAATTTTATTTACCTATCTTTCATCTCTCATTTTTTATTTTTTTGCATTATAATCGTTTTCTATAATTGGTAAATATTGATATCAATACTTTAATGAAATATTTTATTTGTGTATTTGTGATTAATAATTATTCGATATCCATAAATATAAAATAATTTGCGAAAGAATAATAATATTATTACAATCCAAATACAATATTCTATTTGAATATATGATCTGTATATAAGATTTGGTGATATAAAATTGTTATTCCCATAGATTGTACATTGAAGTTAAAATAAAATATACAGTCTATATACAATCTCAAAACTGCATATTTAACCAAAGTTTTTTTTTTATAAAACTTTTATCTTAACAGTAATATATTTGGCAACATAATATATCCAAAATATATAAAAAAAAAAACAAAATAATAATTTTAATCAATTAATTTATTTTTCTTTTTAATTTATTTTATAATGAAGAGTATAAGTGAATCTATATTTCGATAAAAAATTTTAATAAAAAAATCAATATTTCAAATTATTATAACTTAAAAAAAAAATCATATAAAAATTAATTTAATCTCATTTTAAAATTTTTGTTTTCATTATTATTTCTTGAGTTTTCTTTTTCAAAAATGCTTTTTTTTTTTCAATAAAACATTAAAATTTTTTCTTCAAATTATTGAAGTTTGAATATCAAAATTAGATATTACATAAAAATATTAATTGAGATTTATTTACAAAGTCTTATTTCATTTAACGCTAAATAACTTACAACTTAATAAATATGCTTTTCTTTTCCTATAACAATAAATCCTCTGAAAATGTACTCTATATATATTTCTCTATATCGATCAAAATCAGACATTATACATATTTACAATTATCACACATCTAATGTATTTGCTCTAATATATTTACATATACATATATATTTGCGATATTTAACATACGCAGATGAAGCATAGTAATAAACACACGCGCGCGCGCGAGATTACACGTGCATCAATTATGTGTAACGATTTGATTGTACTCTCTCCCTCTCCTTACATAATAAAGTGATCACAGAATCTCGATCATGGAGCTGCTATTTGCTGTGTCCGATTTAACGATCGCGCTCGAGACTGAGAAACTATATCAGCAGCTTTAATGGACATTACCCCACGCTCGTATTGACAGTTGCAGGTGGATCAGGCTTCGTAAAGCGGACACCACCTGAGAGAACAATAACTTGGCTATTGGGGCGGTAAGCTGATGTGAATGCGGCCCGGGCTATTAATGGCCGATAATGCCTTGTCATTGAATCGCGGATAATCAGCCCCCAGCCATAATTTATGTGTAGCCTACCAGTCGTGTACAGGTAAAAAATAAAACCGATGGACAGCTTTCTCGTTCCATCTATCAATAGCCTCGTAATGAAACAATACAACAAATGTGCATTATTGTCGGGATTTTCTTTTTTCTCTTTCTTTTACTTTCTTGCAATTCAACTATCAGATCTCCGATTTTTGTAATTGTTCGCGTGTAAAGGATATTATTTCTCTTCTTACAATTATTTTTCTTCATTTTTCGATTTTGATTCGTTATTAACTGATTATTAAAAGAATTACTGGATTACTTTAATTGTGTAACGATGCATTAGGATTTTTTATAATGTGACTTTCAAACAGTATAATAATATATACTATATAATAATAATAAAAATAATAATAATAATTATAATAATAATAATAATAATAATAATAATAATATGTAATAATAATAATATCATATAAACATTATATCATATAAACATATACATTATATTATTTAAAAAAGAAAAAAGTTTATTGATAAATATGTATCTACTTTTAGATTATATTGTAGAAAGTAATGAAATTTCTATTTTTATTTACAAAAAAACTATTCTATTCCTTCTAAACTTCAATTTTGATCTAAATCATTTCTTTATTTTACAATAAACTTTTTTTATACTATAAATAAGAAAATCTAAAAGTTATAAATATTAAATTTACAAAAATAATTTCAAGAAATTAAAATATTTTTTTATTTTTAAAACATAGATGTTTAAATTTGGTATATATATTGAAAATTAATTTATAATTTATAATTATTTAATTTATAATTTATTTATTTAATTTATATTAAAAAATATATATTTTTTGCTTATAATTTTTGCTTTTAAAATAATCTTCTATCAATAATTTATTTACATCCTATGTCAATTAATTAGATAATTTTAATTATATGAAATAGATATGAAAAAAAATTTCAAACTTAATCTACTCAAAAACAAAGTTCCATTTTCATTATTCTTAATTTTTTTCGAACCATAGAATTTCTTTGACTTCATATCATGAATTTCGAATTTGTCTGTATGAGAAGCAGAATTTTAATTATCATCAAATAAAACAAATTTTATTAAAACTTATAGAAATAGAACAATATTTTATGCTTTACTTCATTCCACTATATTATATACTTTCACTCAAAGAAGGCGACTAAAATTACTTTTTACTGGAACGATTCAGTTCAACGAAAATAAAAAGGTACTTTTTCTCGCAGTCACCCAACAGCAGCAGTATTTTAGGGAACAATTCACATACCAAGTTATACGTTGCAGATACATAGCCTTCCATTTTACCTGTGTCGGTTCACGTAATCTCGAGACGAAACAATGTCAGATAAGAATGAAAGAAAAAAAAATTCGAGATATTGCATATGGCGTGCGTGTTAGAGATAGGCAAAATTTCAACATTAAAGATAAAAACGAAATTATTTCGATCAATGTACTTCGAAGTTACAAATAAGTATAGTTAAGCGTAACATTCAAGAATCTAATCTAATGTGAATGATCAATTATAAATAAATATTAATTATTATAACTGTTATTTTAATTTAACATTCATCGAATGTTATTTAATAATAAATGAAATTAATATTGTAACTGTAAATAACAACTAATTTTTTATTTATATAAATATCATTTAATTAATTTCAATAAAATAATTTTTTCCTTACATATATGTAAATAAAATATTATCCTTATTTGGATTTAGATGAATAATAAATAAAATTCAAGAAAAAAAGAATTGTTCAATTATTTTTTGAAAACATTTACACTATAGCTACAATATTCGTTTGTATTAATTAATAATTAATAATTAATAATTAATAATTAATAATTGCTTTTCGTATTATCTAAGCATTTTAATTGAAGTTACTAATTAAAGTAATTTATTCGAAATAATTTTATCAATTAATTTTTCAATCCGTTAATATTCAACTCTGATACATATATTTTTTATTTCATTTATTTTTACACGTTTTGTAAAAACTTTCGACTGGTACTTTTCAATTTGAATTTGTCTAGTAAGAAACGTAATGAATAACCTCTCATAGCCATGTACGCTGTTCCAAATTAAAATATCCTAACGAACATGTATTTATATCCTAGTGAAAATCTACTGGAATTGTGTTGCCTTTGTTGAATCGAGATGGTCGTTTGTTTCATTGACGGTTTCATTTACCGGCGAAATTCTCCTGTTGTTCGAGAAATTGCAATGAAAGCGTATTTTCGAGAATAGAAAAAGTTAATTAAAACCATTTTCGTAGATCAAACTTTATGAAAAATGGATTTTGATGTATATTTCACGTTTTTTTTTTATTTCAGGTAAGTGATGAATGGTATTCACAACGGTGATTTATCGTTTCAAAAGGATCAAGAAAGTAAGTCTATTCCGATTATTATGTAAAAGTAGAAACTTTTCTTTGGTTTTTTAAGTTGATTTTTATCGATCCATTTATTCGATCACATTATCGTGGAATGGATCATGTATGTAATATGATCGTTTCAATTACTTTATTTTTTATAAAAACAGTTTATTATTAAATGTCATGTTTAATAGATTAAGATTCCTTAAAAGATAAAAGATTATTAAATTATTTAAACTAAAAAATTATTATTTGAGAAAATGTTTTAACTTGAATTTTATAAAATTTATCATATAAAAGACGAAGAATGCATGAACAAATCTTTGCGTATTCTTTTATTTCATTTCTTTCATTTTTTACATAAAACGAATAATTTATGAATTATTTGAAATCATACGAAGCTTCTTTGTATTAACACTTTATATATTTTTGAGATCAATACTTATTTGACAATAATCGAAGAAAATAAATAGTTCCTTTTATTGGAAAAAGCTTTATTTTCTCTCTTTCTCTACAAGTGTCCAATTTTAATTTTTTTTTCTTTCCGTTCTTCTTCTATTATCCATTTTCTTTCATTTTCAATTTCTTTTTTTCCTCGCGTTTTAGTTTCCTATGTCTTTTCTTGTTCCTCTATCTTCGATTCCCCCAGAATTCGCAGACACTTTATTACAAGGAAAGGGGCAAAAAAATTATCGAGTCTTTGAAAAGACTATTTCTAAGAAATGAGAGAAAATGGCAAAGGGAAATATTGTTTACAACTGAAAGCTTTTCGTTCTCTTTGTTAGTATCTTTATCCGATGAGAACTTACACCGATATTTTCTACCGAGTTTCGAATAGTACAAACTATCTCGCTGTTTAAAGTTTCAAGTGACTAAGTTTTATATGTATCGTAAAATTGGCTCAAACAAAAAAATAAATCAAAGAATATAAAAAGTGGATTGATCTGATTATAATAAAATTATATAAATTAATGTAATCGAATATTTTAAGAATCATTTAAGATAAGATCATAATAAATTTGGAATTATAATCAAAGCATTTTTAAAATTAATTCGTATTCACACAATGAAAATATTATTTCAAAATAATATTGAGATACATATATTATTTAAATGATCATTTGTCGTAGAATGTTTATCGTAATTGTTCAAAATAAATAATGAAAATATGTGAAAGCCTATATAAATAAATCTAATTCAAATTTGATTAAATTTATTTACACAAAATTTCTAATTTTATTTTAAGTAACCAGAATAAACAGAATTCTTTTAATGAACATTTAAAAATAACAATTTGAAAATTTGTTAATAATGTGGAGATATTTTTTAATTATTATTATTATAAAATTTAAGAAGAGTTGATTATTAATATTATTATTATTATTAATATAATATTCATTATTTTGTGTATTTTTCTTCAGAAAAATATTAATTAAAATATAAAGGAGAATTTTCATTGTATTTATTGAACTTCAGTATGAATTATATAATAAATCATTATTTTACTTATTTCTAAATTTAATATAATATAGAATATAATATAGAAACTTTTTCTTAATACTTCGTTGGAATACTTTATATCATTATGCAATAATATCTTTATTTTATTAGTTCCTTAATTAATTATTTTTTAACATTTTCCACTACAAGATTATCTTGTATAATGAATTAATATTTGAAAAAAAATTATTATTTCAATAATTTGTATAGATAAAAAATATTTCCTTAAATTTTATCTTAAAAATATAAGAATTTAATTAGTTCACTTTTTAAGAAATTGATTGATAATCAGAATATGTATTTATGAAAAATATGTATTTATTGTATATCAAATATTTCCGATTTTCATATATTTTTATGTCTTATCAGTATTTATAAATGTATATACATTAATGGCATAAAATAAAACGTAATAATAAACAAATAATGAATCTCTTATTCTTATTTAATATTTATTACGATTTTGACATAGTATAATAGAGAAGTAAATAACTGTGCTCTGTGTAAAAAAAAGTCGATTATGGAATGCTAAGCACAGATGTTTTAAAAATATTCGATATTTTGAGAAAAAGAATACAATTATTTACAACAAACGATTTCTGTTATAAAAATTAAGAATCGTTTTTCTAGATATTAAATTGCATAAATTTAGAATTATAGAAGAAACATGCATCCTTCATATTTCATTCTGTTTTCTAACTCCATTAATTATAACTTTCTCATTATTATCATTTGCTAGTTTTGTAGTACTTTCATCGTTCCATTTAAATAATTCTTTCGTTTTCTAATTTTTTTTTAAGTGTTTCTAATTTCGTTCCAATAATTAACATTAAATACATATTTATGATATTCGGTATTATTATTTCAAATTAATAACTCTATTTCTATACTATGATAAGAAAAAGCATTTTGTTTATTTATAACATAAAAATTCAAATAAGAATTCTCAATTAATAGAACGTTCAAATATCAAGACATTCGAATAACGAAGATTCTATTGTGCTTATATAAATCGAAGTACACATCTAATATCGTGTGCCGATCTTGAGGATTAAACTTTCTGGAATTATTACACGCGGTTGTGACTTCTGAAAACCAATCGCAAAATCTTTAAAAGCTTCCGCGAAAGCTCGGCTGTGTATAATCTAGAAAGATGAGGAAACTCGGTCCTCCTCGTCGGAAAATATATTCTACGTGACACGTGGAAAATTCCCGCGAGTATTAAAATATCTTATCGCACTAGCACATAGAAGTCCAGGAGATTCTTCTTTCTTCACCTTATGGCCGAAGAAAAAAAGCTGCGAAACTTTTATGAAACTCCTCTTTGTAGTTTAAAACTTCATATTTTCTATTCAGAAACTTTGGATTTATCGTGACTTCCGAACATTCATAAATATATTTATTAAATTGTTTTCGTTCACTCACAATGTAAATGTGTTTACATTGTAGATTCCAAGAATAGGATGGGGAAAATTCTCATCATTATTGCAATTGTTTGAATAACAATTGGTTTGAAATATTTACTTTAGAATCTCTAAATCATCTCATGCTAAATTAAGATAAACTTTAATAGCTTCGATAATTTTAAAGAATCGTATTTTATTATTCGCAATTCGTGTTATTCGTGTATTTAATATTATTTTCTTTAATGGCGTAGTATTTTAATTCTTTTTCTTTTAAAATATATTTTACTCGGTATCGAAGCAAGGCGTAAAATGTTGACAACAATTTAAAAACACGAGAAATGAAATGCATTACCTCCATTCTCCATAATTGAGGATATTATAGTATATAATATACTATATATATGTACATACGATATTTCCTAATGAGAAAAGTAAGTTAGAGAAACTGGTTTTTCACTTTATCATTGACTTAATAATGGTGATATTCATAAAGCGGCATGAAAACAACCGCGGAAATGAAAGAAATTCCACTAGATACTAATAATATTTACAAACTCTATGAGGTGAATTCATGTAAGTTTTTCTTGAAAAACATGATACCCTCCTCGTAGATAGAAAAAATTGTCCAAAGGCATGCGTGAAATTCAAATTTTAAACGAGTACAGAGAGAAGGTTGCAATACATCTAATAACAGTTCTTGGGAGAATTCCGCGAGCAGTTCAACGCATTTGCTCAGCCATGTGGCTTTTAACAGGCGTTGCACGGTGGAAACTTTATTTATTCATCGTCGCGGGCCGTAATAATCCCAGTGACACATGGGAAATCTTTACGGCCATAAAAATATCAAAGAAAAATTTTATGAGCGTAATCTGCGTGCGGGCAATGGACGTACCGTGCGCGTACACTCTTAAGGATTTCATGACCGGTTTACACGAGCCGTTTCCAACACTGGAAAAAAAAGTTCACACGCGCGCATTGCAACTTCTTGCGCCAGCTTCGTCGAGAAAATGATGTATCTTCATTGTTACAGCGGTACATCTTTGAAAACGTTAACCTTTGACTGTTTCATAGAGGAGATTGTGAGGGATGTGCGTTTTTGTCAAGTGTGTTTATTCAGTTGTGCTGAACGATAGCACAACAATAAATAGTTACAAGAAGATCTTCCGATCTCGATGATTTCTTCATCATGTTGAATGGTGTTGTGAAGGTTTTATTTGTTTGTTTATTAAAAAATTGTTAATAAAAAAACAATTTAGATTAAATTATATTAGGTTAAATCGTTATTTAGGTTAAATCGTCAAAATCAGAAATGAAATAAATTTTTGTTTGATTAATTTATGTTAATTCTAATTAATTTTTTAAAGCTTAATTTTTCTTCAAACCAAGAATAAGTAAAAATGGCAGCTGGTCATCAATCTGATTAAAACAATAAATCTGATTAAAATTAATTTAATTTAATTTAAACTGTTTCGAAGAAATGTTTTTATTAACGTATTAAGATTACCAAGAAAAATCTTCATAATAAACTGATCCTAACGATATATTAAAAAATCATCAAGAAAAGTATTTTTCTATAAATATTTACCAATACTTTTTTTATAGGATAATATCAATTAAGTCTTAAAAAATTTTGACAATGTTTCCATAAAAATTATTGGAAATTGTTGGAAGCTTCAGAGACGAGCTAACTCTCTCTAAATTTCACGAAAGAGAATTCGAAATTCCTGCAAACTATCACAGTTATGCTTTATACTTGATATGGTTCAATATCGAAAAGCAATATTTCTTTTATGTTGATATTACTATTCAAGATTAAAATTGCAAAAGAAGAGATTCTTGTTTTCTTTTGGTAAAAAGCAAAACAATTTGGAAAAAAGAAAAATTGCCGATATATTTGAAGAATTTTCAATATTGTAAACTTCATATATGAAATAAATTGCCTTTTCTTTCATAAATTTTTTAAGATGTTAATATATTTTTTTATCGATTATAAATAGAAAAAGGATAAAAGAGTAGTAGTATGATTGCCAACTTCAAATATGAAATTAATTTTGCTTGCATGCATGCGCATGTCGAAACAGATGACGTGATGTCACAGATGATCAATGGTATCTACAATTTTATTTATTCAAAATACACATTCGAAAATAACAGTTTGCAATATTATTTTATATAATTGAACACTAATACGATAATTTTTAATATTATTATTTTAATATTTTGTATTTTAACGTAATTATTATATCCATTATTAATGAAAATGCAGAATATATATTTGAATTAAATATTGAGTTAAATATTTGAGTAAAATATTTTTAAAACGTTAATTGATTCATAATAGTAATCCAAAATATTCTTCAATTAATTAATGAATATAGTTTATTATTTTTATCATTAAACAATATATATTGAAAATATATGATCAGTTTAAAAAATATTTTTACTTCAGTTTTCTGAAACTTATTATATAAAAATTAAGAAATACATAAAATGATTTTTATTCATACTTTCTTTGTTTTTCATGTAATAAGTTACAAATTGAAATTAAAATATCTGCTAATAATTTTTAGATATATATATAGTTTAATATTTTTTTAATATATCAATTGATATATAAAATTATTTTTGTTTAGTATATATTCTTTTTATCTATTTGCTCCAATTTTTTTTTTTCGTGTTATGTACAAAAAATTGTATATAGAATTTTTATGAATTGTACAGAATTGTTTATGAATATACATAATAATATAATAATAATAAAAAAGGGGTCAAAAATGAATCATGATTACGAACAATATATTCATAAAATCAAATATATTCATTAATTCAATTTATGATTAATTGATGATCCAATTTATTTTGCGAATAATTATTGGCTATTTTCCATATATTTTATGATATATGTATATATCAATTATATTATCACAAAATGTAAATTACAATATATTATAAAAAATATAAAATATAATTACTCAAAATACAAGAAATTATACATTTTTAAATTCTTGTTAATAAACAAATAAAAACAATCAGACTTATAATTAACATTTTTTTTCTTCATAATTCCCATGATATTGGAAAATTTAATATTCATGTGAAATTTGAAAAAGGATGAAGTTTATTCTGATGCTTACAATGTCATTTTATAAAAACGGATACAATGGTAACAAATATAGCATTACAATAAATCCCAGTAATTTTCAGATATTTTCCAGATATGACAGATTATTCTCGCAACTGATACGAAGCGAAAGCTTGGGAAAGAATAGCTTATGCAAAATTCCATATGGCTCATTGAGATCAGATTAAAACTGAAATTTCGGTTATATTTCAATTTGAAAAGAATTAATATCGTATTACTCGCACATGATGCCAAATATAATTTTAGTAATTTCCAAAAATTGTAGCATAAAATTGTAGCAAATATAAAAATAATACATGAAGTTGAAAAATTATTATCGTATATTGGATAAATCTTAATAATATTTTTAACATGTTTGCGTTATCCCAATTTTTATGTGTGTAATATCAAAATATTTTTTAGATTATTTTGATAATGAAATGTCGATAATCATATCGATTGTAATAAATGAGTTGTTTATTAAAATTTTTTTTTTAACATTGAAAAAACAATTTAAATATCATAAATTAAAATAAATTAATAAACTTTTTATAATATGTATTAATGAATAAATTGCAATTTACATTTTAAATTTTGCATAATTTTTTGTAATAAGTATTAATGAATAAATTGCAATTTATACTTTAAATTTTTTAATCTATTGAAAATTCATAAGTGAACGAAATATATAATTATAATTATAATTTATAATTTATGAATGAAAAGTAATGGAAGTCCATTTTTTAAATTAAATTTATTTAATTGCTAAATGAATAATGCAGCAAAATTTAATAGAATTTATTAATAATTAATTATTAACAGTCCCTATGTCATATGAAAATATTTATAAGTTTATAAATAAAATAAAAATATTCTTAATTTCTTGTATGAAAAGATAATCTTTTTAACATAATAACGTTAAATATTTTAGTAACATAAATATACATATTTATATAAAATAATAATTTATATTTATTTTTAATATAAAATTATATAAAAATTATCTTTTCAACATCATCATATTCGATTCTTGAAATGTAGATAAAATAATTATATGAATTTAGTGAATATATTCAATTTCAATATATAAATGAGCTAATCTTTATATACTTTATGTCGTCCAATTTATATTGTTTTTTATTAGATTTAAATAAATACTTAAAATATCCAATCCTCCAAAGAATAATTTATTTATATAAAATTATGAAAGCAATCCTATAATAAAATTCTACTATCTATCTAAATTATAGTATAATAATGTAATTTATATTGAAATGGTAAATTATGAAATATATTTAAATTATTATAATACAATGATAAATTCATTGTTTAATCTTCGCTATTTTTTTCTATAATTAAAACATCAAATTTATTTTAAAGTATTATTCAATATTCTTTATTTTTATAAATATTTGCCCATGAAAAACTTATCTTTATTTAAATTTCTATTCACTAACTTGTCAAATTTTTATAATATATCCATAATTATAATTTTCTAATTTATCATCTAATGATTATTTTATCATGTTAATCTACAATTCATATGTACAATTCATATATATAAAAAAAAATTTATTAGCAATAAAAAAGAAAGATGTTCGTTATTTTACCTTCCTGATTCTTATCATCCGTCACATTAATTGAATTTAAGCATTATGAACATAAATCGTTACAACAGCAATAAAATTACAATTAAAATAAAATAAAATAAAATTAAATTAAATAACAATATGTACAGTTTATAGTGATATTTTTCCTTATTCCTAAAATTTATATTTTCGATTTATAATTTCGTTTCATAAAATATATCTTCGACCGATCAATCATAGTCGAGAAAACAAACAAACATTAAACAATGGATAAAATTGTTGAGAAAAATTAACAATCCTATACAATCTAAATATACGAATTAATCGTATTTCATCTTATCAATGATATCTTATCTTTTCAAATTAATCCGTCTAAATAATTCTCAAATTATTCCTCGACGAATATCAATGACATTTACCATCGCGCGTCAATGCGCCAGGGAAGCGGGTCGAAAGCCAGTTTAGTGTCGCAATTACAAGATTATCCTGCGTCCAAGGAGCGGATATCGGATAAGCCAATTATGCAAACCGTTCTCTTCATCGAGGAGCAATCGCGGTACCTTGCATGAGGCATGGCCACGTCCAAGAGGACCAGATCCAGAGAGAGAGAGAGAGAGAGAGAAAGAGAGAAGAGTTAGCCCGATTGATCGTCTCGCCAGGCGCGCAAATCGAGCGATCGGGTGAAACTTTCCGTTTGATCTGCGGTACTCGGCAGCCGCCGATAAACGACCAAGGATTCAGCAGGTTGAAGTTTCCAGCCAGTCAAGCGGATCCGAGACGAGTCTGGCTCGACCGCGAGTTCCCATGCCATTACCTTACCTTACCTTACTTTTGCATCCGATGAGGCAGAAAGGAGGACACGTATTCGCAAGGGTCCTTTTGCGGGGAAAGTTTATTGTATCGTTCTCCACGTACACATAGATTCTATACAGGGCGTCCCAGAAATTATGGCGTGAGGATAGTGATTTTACGCGCGATAAGAAAAGGAAGGAACGAAGCTTTGTTTTCGAGTAAGTCAAATTCGAAGAATTTTTCAAGTTCCAAGTGGAGATGGATAATTCTTGATACAAATGAATTATCTTTAAATAGTTATTTTACATTTATGTCAATACTTGTTTTGAGAAAATCGAAAATAAACATATGTTATAATTGAGAAATTAATTTTAAAGTGAAAAAAAATTTATTCCATATTTTTTCATATGTGGAATTATTTTTCGATAGTTTATTCGTATTCAGTAATACAAGATGTTTCCAAAAATGTTGAAACTGGAGATTCCAAACAACTTTTGTTTATTAACAAAAAACATCAATCACGGAACATGTAACCTAATTGAATAGTGTTGGCTACGTACTATCTACCAAGTCGAAGAAACATATTTCGAAGAAAGTGTGTTGAATATAATAAATATTTTTTTAGTGATAAAAAATTAAATCGAATTGTATTACGAACAATAAATAAAAATAATATTCAATATATTTTCTTCGAAATATGTTGCTTGAATTTGTTCATGTCAGATACGTAACTAATGTTATTATCACAGCTTGTTAATAATTCGTTAACGAAGTTATAACAAAAGTTTTTGCAAAGGAAAATATTGCTTGAAATTAAGGAATTTCCTTTGCGGATATTCTAATTTTTTTGGAACGTCCTATATTTATCATGTAATTTCACTTATAATTTTTCAAACTTTTTCAATTTAAACGAAAAAATGTTATTCTTTTTCTTTAAACTCGTAGAATCACCAGTCCCTTGCACTATGATTTCTGAGACACTCTGTATTCACACATATCCACCTTACGATCCAAAGATTCGCAGTGGAAACAGCGGAAACCCATTTCATCGTTCTTTTCGAGTTGTATCATGTGCCGACCAATGTGCATCCCTTTTATTTTAACAATACCTCGTAATACGGATTTTTCTCTTTTATTTTTATCGTTCGTCGTTTATCTCATGTGCAAGTTTTTATCTGGGAACCGCGTGCTTCCGCCGAAGTGATATACTTCGAGAGTCTTTAGACCTCTGTTGAGTGTATGCGCGAGGCAACGTCTATTGTTATTCGATAACGAACACCAGGGAGATGGAGGATTGTAACAATATGTTAGCTATGAGGTCGTGGGGAATGGATTTGTGGATACTTCTATCTATTATCAGTCGACCGTGAAACTGAAAACTTCAAGAGTACTCCGGCATAGCTGGTGCTGGTCTTCTTTCGGCCCGTTTATCATTTACCATTTGATGTCATTGCTTCCCGTAGCTCTCGTGTATTTGCAATCATTTTCTTCCAGCAAATACTCGAGAGAGTAAACAGGCTGGTGTGCTTGTTTTCGGTTTACATTGTAATTTATTTCCTCCTCCTCCCCTCCCTTCGACTATACGCTCTTGAACTTTGAAATAGCGTAATTATGTTTATTCGATTTTTTTTTCTTAACGAATAAGTATGTAGAATAATGCAATATATAATAAATTTTAATAACTTTAATAATTCTAGGTAATATTATTTATTATATTCGTTGAAGATTATAAAGGCAAAATTACTTTTAATCTTACCCGATATTTCTTTTTATCTTTAATATAATAATATCTTTAATAATTATCTTTAATATATCATAATGACGCATCGCCAATTTTAATATGCTCTTGTATTTATCTCAATGGACTAAATTCATAAGCAAAATATTGTAAAATTAATAGTGAGAATTTAAATTTTTCTTTGAACGAGAATATTTACGTTACTATATTTGTTTATTCTAAATTTGTTTATTCTGAATTAATTCATATAATAAATTATATCTTTATAACTTTTATAAAACTACAAATCAAAAATCTCTTCAAAGTTATTTTAAATGAAATTATTTGATATTAAGATATGATATTTTATTTCTTCTTGAATTGATTTGATATCAAAATTTAATCATTCATTTTTTTAATCATGACACATAATCTTTAATCATTCAAGATATTATAAGTTTATAGTATAATAAATGTTAATTTCAAAAATTATTTATTAAAAATTTTAACAACTATTCAGAATAGTTTTAATAAAATATATATTGTCAGGATAAAATTTTAAACAATTTTTTCTATAGAGCAAAACATCGATTATTCAAATTAATTGAGAGACAAATTCATTTTGATAAATAATTCTTCAAATAATTAAAGAAAATAAAATTTGTAATAAATCATAAAAGTAAAAAATAAATAATTTGGATTTATTATATAATATTAAGAAATATTAGAAAAAAAAAATCGTTTTAAATATTGTTTTAGGATAATGTAAACATATTAGATGCGCAAGTTTAAATAGATCATTTAAACTTAATAATGAATAAATAAATTTCGAATAATTAATATCGATTGATTTTAGTTTCGATATACGTAAACATATTTTCAACACTCAATGTTAATTATATTCTAAAGGTTTGATATGTCTGGATTAAATTTAGTAGAGGTTTATATTGTATTTGAAAGTTTAGTTTATTTAATCCACTGATCATTTAGCATTCTCATTTGAGAACAACATGAAATAAAATTAATTTAAATATTAATGGCTGAGATTATTGACAATACGTTATTAGTTGAACATTGATAAATTTAATAATTACAGATGACAGATATTGTTAAATATTGATATTCATTATTAAAACGAGGAGTCAGTTAGAAGAACTCGAAAAATTATTTTTTCTTTTTTTTTTTAAATATAAAATTTCTTTTTTTTAAATAAATCTTATTTTTCAACAATTCAAAATTTAAATCTGGAAATGAACGAGAGAAAATCGTAATATTTCATAAAATATAATATAATATGAATATCTTATTAATAAAGGATATAAATTAGATTTGAATAAATTAGATAGAATAAATTAGAAGAATAACTAATTTGATTAGGTCTCATTTTACGAGAAATGGAGTTCACGCATTTTGAATTTTGAATTTTCTCGAATGAATATTTTTCTGTACAAAAATTTTCAATAATGACAACAATATCGATTTTGTCAGTAAGCAATCATTCAATACCGTCTCATCTTTTTTAATTATTAAAATCATCTCGAATATCCTAAAAAAATAATTTTTTTTTCTTTAGAATCTTCTCGTAATTAAATCTTGCACAAAGTCTTTATATATCGAATTTTCATTCTTTATTCAAAAACTTCGAAATAATTTTCTCGTAACTCAAAGATTTTAAATTTTCCTCTAAGATTCGAATACATTGTACGCACATTTACATCGTAACTTCGAAAACAAGTTTCCAATAGATTGATTGATAGAACTTACTAGTTATGATACGAAAATAAATACTTATATATGTATATTTGCAAGATAGTCAGAATCAAAGGTTCATAAGTTTATCTTCAATTTCAACGGAACAATATGTCCCCGTGTTAAGATATCTAAGCAGACTTTCAAACCGTGAATTTAATCGAACTTCCTACTGTAACCGGATGGATATAAATGGGTAGATCCGCACCAGCACTAGTATCTTCCTGGTACATAAATCCTAGGGCGATTGACCGTCACCGTTTGCTATAACTCTGGATTCACTTCAGGCGCTTCGCTGAGATACGCTTCACTGCCATTGGATGCAAGTAGTATCTGACAATTGGTTTTTCGTTCTTTCGGCTATTCACTTCTTTTCTATCACTGATTCCTTAATTGAATTTTTTTTTCTATCGTTGATCCATGAAAATATGAGTATCTTCTTAATTGAAACGTTTATAAAACATAGTTTACTATTATTTTTGCGAAAAGACTATTATAACATCTTAAAGTGATTTACAGATGTTGAAACGTGTTGCAATAAATTCGAGCGATGGTTTAAATGAATGGTTCATATGATGCTGATATATTAATATATCATTTTTAGTTGTGTGAACAATTAACTTATAATCATCGCTTGAGTCAATGTATTCTGTCTACAGGCTGACGTAATGATATTAAGTTTTTGTAAAAATTTTTTTTATTAATATACAATTTTGATGGTTAAGATTTGAGAAATATATATTGTTTATCATTCGTTTATATAGATATTTAGTTTTCTTCTAAATTTTTAATAATTTATGTGTTTTTTTAATAAATATATTAGATTTTAGCAATATTAATGAATTATAAGTTATTTATTTATTTTCCATAAAAATTTCTTATTCTAAATAATATAATTATCTCGATTTATATTTATTTATATTTTAGAAATAAATCAATATTATTTTAGAAAACTAGAATAATAAAATTTTCAAAGAAATTAAGCTTTTATTAAAACATATTGTATATATCTAAATAAATATAATTTTATAAATAATAAAATCATTGATATACAGATACAAGAATAGAAAAACTTTTGAATACTTAATACTATAATATTATTCAATTTTTGTTAAATCTCTAGAAATAATCTAGTAATTTTTAATTCTGAATTATGTTTAGCACAAAGTTTATTTTTAAAAATAGTTTAGATAACAAGATAAATAAAAATGATATTATTATTTAATTATATTATTTCATGTACTATTTTTTTCAAAAAGCGTTTGATTTAAGCACTTGAACTGCGACATACTAGAAGCAATTATAACTGTATTGTTCTATTCGAGCATAATGGAAAACGAGTAGTTAATATAGTCAAATAGCTCTAATAATGAAGTTCATTAGTTATCCTCTTTAGTTTTTATTGATTTAGCTAATAAGAATTGACATATAAAAAATTAAAATTGAATACTTGAATTTCAATGAATTAATGCACAATTTAATTCAGTTCTGTTTTCTATCTGTTTTAATACGTGTAAATTATTATATATAAAAATACAAAAAAATTATAATTAAATTCAAATAACTATTTGAATTGATGTAATTAAGATTTTAAATATAAAAAAATAACAAATTTATTGTTATTAATCAATAAATCTGTCATATTTTAATATTATTACTTATATTTTATAGACAAATAACATTTTTAATAATATCAATAATTAGAATATTATCAGAAATATCAGAATTAAATTTGAATTGCATATTTAAGTTAAACATAAAATATAAATATGTTTCAAAAAGTTTTGAATTTAGTAACTTTAACTTAATAATTTTAATATAATAAAGAATTTACAAAAAAATAAATCTTAAATGTTTAAATTTAATGATTTATTAATATCGTTAGAATTTTTAAAAAGAAAATTTTACTTTATTATTAAAATAAGATTAAATTGAAGAAATCTGAGAAAATATTATATCTTTACGAAATTATAAAATAGAAAATTAGAAAATTATAAAATACATTGTAGATAATTATCTTGGATGCTTTGTAATATACTACTTCATAAATATAAAATAACATTGGATTAATTTTAAATACAACCTAACCAAACTTAATTATATTTCATTGCCGTAATTTACATATTTACATTTTCTGATCGTTTAAAAAGTACAGACTTTTTCTGGCCATTTTTTCGTTTATATTTTCAATCTTTATCTTAATATATATATACAAGATATTATATTCGTGGAATAATCTCAAAAATTGATTCTAGAGATAATAAAAAAAGATATAAAACATTTTTATACATAAAAATGTTGATTAACTTGTTATTGTTGTTTATTTATTAAGTTATAAACAATTAAAATTTGCATTAGAGAAGCGAGACAATTCTGTTTCACCATCATTTTATTTCTATTTTATTTCATTTAACGCGAATTTAAATTGTATATAATTTAAATAATTAAGCTTTTTTCATTTTTGTACACAAACTTTTTCATTTATTTAATTTAAACTTAAATAAACTCGATAGTAAAAGTTGATAATAAAAATCTTTAGATCGATATGTTTAAGAATATACTTTAGAAAAATATTCAAATAATATCTTATAGGAAAACTTTTCTAACGAAATTTCTTGATTTTAATAAAAATTTATGTGTCCATAATACATAAAACAATTTTTTTCAGCGAAAAATCTCTTTGAGGTGAAATCCATCTTCAAAGAGCATATTCTTTTATGTGACGAATATAATTTTATTCGAGAATACTTTTTATAAAAGAGTGACAAAGTACTGAAGACATATAATATATATATATATATATATATATATATATATATATATATTTATTTATTTATTTATTTATTTATTATATATTATATATATTTTATTATATATTTATATCATATTACAATATCTTATAAAAAAATAATGTTAATATAATTATATTTAAAACGAGAAAAATATTGAAATTTTAAAACTCCATCTTCTTTTAAAGTTCAAAAGTAATATTCTACAGAAAAAAATTCATATACATAATCTTGTTATTTTTATTAATCTGACCTTACCTAATCCTAACCTTACTATTACCTAATAGATTAAAGGTATAAAATAAATTTTGTTTGATATAAATTAATTTATGTTAATGAACTGAGTTTAATTTTATTATAAATTCAAATTAGATAAAAAAATTTTAACCTATTATATAATTTAATAGTTTACATTGAGTTTAAATTAATTTTCTTAATCCGATTAATATCATGAGATAGCTGATTATCAATTGTTTTTAGCAAACTTGATTAAAATTAAAACTAATCTAACTTAAATTGTTTCGACGAAAAATTTGTATCAATAATTATTTTAAACGTAAGGACTACAAAATAAAATCTCACTGAAAATAATCTTAACGACGATATAAAATATCAAGATCGGAAAATAATATTTTTTTGTAAATAATTATCAAATATTTATGTAATCTAAAAATCCAAAAGACTTTAAAACTTTTTCACATCTCGACGAAAAAAATACATCGAATACAAAGGAATCAGGACATATTCTTCGGTCTGCTCGTCCCGATGTTCCTTTTTTTCCGCCACACATATCATAGTTCTCCTAGTGCAGATGCATTCTGTTTGACACGACTCTATTACATAGCCGGTAGGTACCTATATATATATATATACGTAACAGGACAACGTTTGTTTCTCTCACTAATTGCTCGAGCGTTTGGCGTAACGGGAGCACGTTCTCGTGTCCCAGAAAGCACGAGGCGCGCGAAAGCCGAAGACACGGCCACAATTTCTGTCGGTACGTCTTCTTCTCGTTTCCCTCTCCTCTCTTTTTCTCTCGCCCATTGCGCTCGTCTTCCTCTCATTATTCTGTCTGGTTGGACCTTCTCTCTTGGCGCAGCTACCCACACGCGACACAGAGGAAACGTTGGAGAGTGGAGGTGCACCGTGGCTAACGTTAATGCCACGGTATAACAGTATTTATTACCGACTCTCTATCGCTTCCACCATAAATACATACGTACAATGAGTCGTTAAGCGATCGCCCAGCCCCGGAAATAGACCATGACCGAATGGTGAACAAGAGACAATCCCCGGAAGAGCGCTCAGACGACGACCGGAAGGTTAACCACCGTTGTGTTCGGGAATACGCGTGGTATGCCTATACGCCCTCCCACCCCCTCCGCTCTTCCGCTCCATTCTTGTCTCCTTCCTTTTCTTCCGCTCTATTTTTCCGCTCCTGATTCGTCTAACGGATGCTTCGATGATCCTGATATTTATATACGTAACTATCAGTGATTTACTTATCGTTCGAAAAGTTTTGAGTAACAAGGCAACACATCACATCATGGAATATGAATTTTCTAAGGCTATTATTTAAAATATAATTTGATTCTTCAAGAGTTAAAAATTTGAATTTTATTTTTTCATTTGTACGATAGTTTTTCACGAGTATCATTCAAAATAGAAAATTAATCGCCTTGCCTTATAATTTAATCGGTATTTAATTTCAATCTTTATACATGATCTTTATAATCAAAACTTTATATATGAATCAGTTAAAAATAAAATTGTAAAGAGGTAAAAATGTTTAGAATTAATGATACATTCGTGAAATATAATAGAATTTGTGTTAAATAATTTCCAAAAATTATATGATATCTTCCAATTTTAATATTAGAAACTCATGATATTTCAGAAATATGGCGTTATTATAAAATAAAGAATTAATGTTAAAAAATTGAAGAATTATTTATTCTGAAGTGATTTCACAAATATATTAAATTCAGAATCTCAGTAATTGAATGTTCTATTAAATAATATTTATTATGCGTAATTGTTCAATTAGCTTAATATATATATAAAATTCGAATTTTAAATTGAAATAATAATTCGATTTTTTCTTATTTAAAAATTGTTAATAGAGTTTTTGAAATAATTAAATTAAAAGAATAAACGATTAATCTTAAAAATTTTAATTAGCAAATAAAATTATTAAAAAAAATTAGGAAATTATTAATAATAATTAATTGCAAATTTTTATTGTAATAATTTTTATTTTATCTTTAAATATATTATATTAATTGAATCATTTTAATAATAGTCTTATTAATTTAATCATTTCTGCAAGAAAAATATTATTAACAATATTACAAGTTATGAATATTTTACTTTAACATCATCATTGGATTCATATACAAGGTTTTCATCTCATTTTGATATTTCTCATTATTATTATTTGTAAAAAAAATGTAAGTAACATCTGTTATTAATTTTTTTGTAAAGATGCAAAGTGTTATATCAAAGTCAATTTTATTTTTTTTAATAGAATTATATTATTTTTTAATATATCAATCATTGTAAATAAACATTTTCAACATAAAAAAGTATTAATTCATATGTCAAAAAATTATTGGTTTAATAGGTATTTCAATTTAAAATTTGTATTATTTATTGTATGAGAGATAAGAAATATAAAAAAATGATATTCATTTATATCAAAAAATGATATGCTTTCCTCATCTTTGATGCAATATAATTTTAATAATAAAATTGAAAATAATAATAAAATTTAATAAAATTCAAATTGAAATATTATCAAAAATTAATAATTTTTAATATATATATTTTTATATAGCAGCATTAATTGTATTAAAATATATAAAATTCCATTTAAAAAAACAAAATTTTATGTTTATGACGTTTATACATCCACACAAAAAATTTAATACCATTTAATTTTTATATGAAATGTTTTGCTGGAAATAATAATACTGAGAAAATGAAAATGTTTAAATTAGATAAAACATCCTACAGTCACGTGCTATATAATCACATATCTAATGAAATGTGATAGTTAAATAAGCAAATTATATTATCTTATAGAAACAGGTAACTCTATGCTCACTTGTTGATAAGATTGTATGTTAATTTTTTAGTTTTCAGTATGCATTCCAAATGAGATAATTGAATTATTTATTTTTGAATTAGTTTGATTTTTGCATTAGATTTGCAATGTTTGAGAGTTTTTAATCCTAATCGTTTTATTAATTATGTTTTGTTTAAATTACATTTAAATATTCGTATCCTTTTTGATAGAATTATTTTATTTTTGACATTAAAATTTGTATTATTAAATTCTATTTGTCGAATATTATCAATAAGACATAAAAATAAATTACAAAATTTTGTGTTTTTCAAAACGAAATTTAACCAATATATACATAATTATATAAGCCTTTTTTTTTAAATTAAACAAATCTTTTATAGATCATCTTTGATTGCTAGTTGTGTAAATTACATTAGTCAATGTCTTAGTAATAAACATATTTCAATATTATATAATAATATTCTTTTTGTTATTCTTTACAATTAATTGAATTTTTGTTTTAAAAAATAGCTGAACATGAATATCCTTCGTATAAATATCTAAAAGAAATATTTAATTGAAACAATTCGAGTATGTTTAAGTTTCATTCGTAATGTATAAATAAAAATTTTTTATGATTGGAGAAAATAAAATTCTTCAGCTTTTTCTTAATTTAATTTATATACAATTGATCAATTATTCAAAAAATGTACATTATAAAATTTTTTATCCAAATACAATTTTAATCTTTTCTGTAACGATTTATGTCTTAACATTATCACCAGTTGTGAAAAGATAATCACAGACTTAGTAAAAGCGAAGCGATGAGATTAGAAATATTTATGCATTATATAATACTTCAATCATAATAAATCAAGTTCAATCACAGCGGCCATTTTTTATAAAACAATCTAACAGTTTACCATATTTTTTAAAAGAATAATGTGATTTTATTATTGATTAAAACATTTATTTTTACGGAATGTCATCTTCTTCTCTCCCAAGGGAGGTCGTGTATGTACCTATTTCAACGTTAACGATAGTTCGTATGAGTTGCACAAACTAAATAGATAAAGAAATAAATTTAACAGTGTGCAGTGACACGGTGCATGCCCATTTCGTAGAGCTCCATCTCGTGGAGTGAAACTGAAGTTTAAGGAGAAACACGTGACGATGGCTCGATGAAATATATCTTCGGTTCTAAGCGTGGTTCCTGCTCGTAAAGGAGGCTTGGATTACATGGTGCGTATAAAAGCCGGCGAAACGAAACGTCACATACTGGCGACCGGCGTGATCGTATAAATTAACGGGGACGTCCAATTAACGAGACTCACGGTTGAATCGTTCGCGAGGAAGAGTACACGCGGCAAAAAATATATCGTTATATTAGTATTGCGCCCACGCGCAATAAGATTGTATAATACTTGTATATACTATAATAAAGTTTCCATGTGTTCGTTTGGTTAATGATGTCGCATGATGATGATTGGATTGATGACAAAAAAAAAAATTTAAAAAAAATAGAAATAATCTATAGAATAAGTTATTTGCTACTATATGAGTATAAATGATGGGAACAAATTGTGAGAAATGGAAAATCAACGTAATTATTATAAACATTGATAAAATAAAGGCTCACTTTGTGATATAAAAAATTAGATCCATATTAAAATGAAAATTTAAAAGAATCATACTGGAAGTGATATATACATGATGAATTGAGAGTTGGATTTTCAAGGAAGATACAATTGATGAAATTTTATTATATATTTGATAAAATAATTGAATTGATTAAAAAATCATCTGAATTAACTATAAATCTCTATTTTTATTTTTATTCATAAATGAATAAGATTTATTTATTTATACTCTTATTTATTAATCTTAAAAATTTTTAATTATGTTTTATAAGAAATAAAACATAGAAATATAAGAATTTGAATTATATATAAACATAGTTAATCAATATTTTTGTATATCAATTTTATATTTATAACCATTTTATATTTGTTTTCGTTTTTAGATTCGTTCCATGAATATACATATTTATATTCTATATTGTTGCCTCTACAAGAAATATTATTTGAAATATAATACGCAAGATTCTCAGAATTTTTCTTTTGGATAAATATATTACGAATTACGAATTATTTTGTTAAATTTGATGTATATTTTTTTAAAAAAAATTTTCTTCAATTGAATAATTTTAATTTTATAAGTTCTAACATTAATCATCTAATTATTTAAAAAATATATCAAATTTAACATTAACTAATATTTAAAATTAATATTTAACTCTTTTTATTAAAAATTGATTATACATAATTTCCTTTCAAAAATAAAAATTTAAAAAACAATTTTATTTTTTCAATAAGGATTAATTATGAAATTTTTAATAAGTTTCTTCTATATCGAATTATGTTAAATTTATATAATATAGATTTATATGAGAAATTTTATAAGTTAATTATTCATTTTAATCGAAATTTAGTTTATACAAGTTTTTAAACGATAATCGATAATCAATCAAAATATAAATTGCTTAATATAAATGTAACTTTAACTAATAATATTGTATAGATAAAATGCATTAAAGCAATTAATAATTTATAAATTATTTCAATATCATAAATTTCAATTTTATTATAAATAAATTAATATTAATTTCACAATTTTGCATAATAATTTAAAAGTTTAGATTTTATTAAATTTAAATTCATCCACTTTAATAAAAAGTTACATAAAAAATAATAAGACTTAAAGTAACAATCGAAAAATATCAAAGAAACGTTTTCTCGATAAATCTAACGTTAAAGTAAAAATTAAATTCGCTGAATATGCATTCTGAAATATAAAACAATTATCATAAATATTAGAAAGATGCAAACTCGCGAAAATATGCAACCTCGTTATCCTATAAAACTACGGAAGGGAAAGAATATTCGAACTATTAAAATGGAATAGTTGAAAGTCTTTAGATTTTTGCATGAGGTATTCTTTCAACCACAGGATATAATCCGGCCATTAAACGGATAATACAGAGAAGAAAGCAGAAAGAAATCGTAAAGGGAACCGACTGTACCATGGTCGCTATTTCCAAGAACACGGAATGTTTCGTAAATTGCGAAAGTTGGCGAATCGCGGGCATCGAAGCGTAGAATTTCGTCTCTTGGATCAAAAGGAGCGATTCCGTGGAGAAGATATATTCCACGGTCGATGACTTTTTCTGGAAAACCGATTTCACGATAAAAAGAACTGAATTTGCATGACAAACCATCGCTGAATCGTTTGACAACGGTACACTTTAATTTCGAGACTTCGCGGTACGATGAAAGTCAAACTATGTATAGTAAAAACAGGACAATAAAGAAACGATGTTTTTTGTTTTGATTTGCGTAAGATTTTCTAAAGAGAAATGAAAAATACGTCCCTCGTATTGGCAGACTGATAATCATAGTGCAAGGTTGGATATATTTTATTTTGTACTTCATTTTTGAATAAATTATTTTCAAATATTTGAAAAAAATAATTTTCAACATAATATAATGAATTGAATTAATTAATTAATTGAGAATATGGAAAATTTGTAATTCTATCTATTGTTTATTATTTGTTCTCAAAAAGATTGATGCCTAACTAATTTATAAATTTACCTATTTGTTTTTGCATTTTTTAAATATTTATTTATGTTTCCAAAATATGTATCGTCATCTTGTATAAAACTTATATATATATGTATATATAAACTTATATATATATGTATAAGATACTATGGAAATATAATATTTCCATAGTATTTCAATAAAAAATAATAAGAAAATTATTTTAAATAAATTTTAAACAAAATAATCTAAAATTTTTAACAAAATAATATAGGAAAAAATTATTTATATAAATTATTTATATAATTATTTAAATAAATTAATATATGTTGATTACAATGATATGTAAAATATAGCTAAGAAATAAAATATAAATAAAAGATTATTATTTTTCAAATAATTTATTTGAATAATATCAAGTCTGTAGTAAATAAATCCATGGATAGAAAATGATGGAAAAAATTTCAGATGATTTTAGTTAGTTATTATAAATCATTTCAATATATTAAATATATTAAATATATTATAGAACTTTTTAATAAAATATTAAAGTAAAAGAATATGAAAATTTATAAATACGAATTTTTTTAAAAATATTTTATGTATGACCTATATTAATATAAGAATCTATATTGATAAATATGAATATTTCATTTGAAATAAAAAAAAAAAAATAAAAAAAGAAATAATTTAAAAGAAATAATTTTAAATAAAGTAAAAAATAAATTTATTTGAAACAAAAATGTTTGCAAATTAATTTTAAAATATTATTAGCATTCATTTATAAAAGTAAATTATTTTATAATATTTATTTACCAAATGTTTTATTATTTCAAATAATAAATGAAAGATAATAAATAATTCTTTGTATATCAGGAATACATATCATCTTGGATCACGAAGTATATAAGGAAAATATAAAGAAAATATAATATAAAAAAGTATAAAATAAAAAGTAACAGATATATTTACTTACAATTAGTTAAAGACTACTATTAACTAAAACTAAAAAAGTAGCTCAAAATAAAAATTTCATTTAAAAAAGTTATTCTAACAAAGAATATTTTTATATTTTTATAATAAAATTTTAAAATAATTTATTTTTTAAATACTTTCTTATTCATTAATATTACTATAAAATGAAATAATAAATAAAAAATAAAATTTTTATTTGATTTATTATATAAATGAAAGTTTATCTCAATAATCCAGTTCATGAAATTGTAATAATCAATTTTAAAAAAAAAAAAGATTTCATATGATAATTTATTATTATTATTGCAAATTCAAACCTTTTTTCAATTTAAATAATAGTATTATAAAAATTTTTTATTTTCATTATTTATTATTTTTATAAATCTCATTATATTTATATATGAATTAAAATTTTATAATTGATATTTTGCAATATAATCATAATGAACTTCAATTGAAAAATAATATGAATAAAAATTTTCTTGATTAAATCATACATTGAATATAATTTTTATACATTAATATGATATTCTTAATTTTACAAACCTAACTAATTTACAAATTTTACATTTATTATTCATTTTGAATTATTGTATATTATTGTATAAAATAATAATTATTATTATTTATCAATTATATACTTAATTATATTACAATTAATTGCAAATAGTTTTAACAAAATTTCATTTATTTATTTTTCTCTTTAATATCGGTCGAAACTATCAAACTTTTCGAAATTGTGAAAAAAACTTTTTTATATATTACGTAACTTGTGTTTCCAACTCTCTAAACAATCAACCGTAAGCTATTGTATCTTTTTTTTCAGTTCGAACGAGCAGATTATTCCTGGACGAAAATATTTCAAATGGAAAACTTGTGTTAAAGTAGTTTCAGAGACGAAGTTTAAACTAATCGTAAATACACAATCCATTTGTGCATTGACTACTTCTCTTCGAAGAAATTCAGTATAGTTAGCCATTCGAATTCGATGGAAAACACACTAATTGTTTGAAGTAATTATTAATCATATGATTTTCATCACATAAATTTACTATTGAAAATGAAAATTATTTTTAATTATTTTAACCTAAAATAAAAATTAATTTAAAATAATTAAAATAAAAATTTTAATTATATTTCCTAAATATAAATTATATATAATATATAATTATATATAAAATAATAAAACTATTAATAATTCATTATTATTGATTATTATTAATTATTTTTTAAAGTAAATTAAAATAAATAATGATCTACTATTTATAATAAATTTTCTTTTATTAAGGAAAATTTTATATCCAATTATTTTATATATTCATAAAACTTTAAATTGTGTCCTTAATTGAAATTTTCAAGAATCTAACAAGTAAGAAAATACACAATTAAATTATATTTAAAAAATGATTTGAGGATTGATATCATCTTTAAAATGATATTTAAAAAACAGTTATTATATGTGATTGTATTCACAATTGTGAATACAATCTGCTGTACAATCGCAAAGTTTAATTAAACAAAGTTTAATTAAAAATAAAAAATTAATATTTCCTTAAAAAATAAAAATATTCGAATATTTTTATGAATTATCTGAATTATACATATATAATATTCTATGAATGTTGTATTCTATATTGTATTGTGATTTATTGGTTTTTTGTGTATTTTCTTACTTGTTAGATTCTTGAAAATTTCAATTAAGGACACAATTTAAAGTTTTATGAATATATAAAATAATTGGATATAAAATTTTCCTTAATAAAACAAAATTTATTATAAATAGTTCTAAGGTTAATTTACAAAAAACTAACAAACATCTCTTTTGTTAATTAGAAATTGATATGATGATGATATAGAAAGAAGAGATAGATAATAGACGAAAATAAAAGAAACCTAACTTGGTTTATAGTATGTCGATAGTTTATTATCGAGAATTTCTACAGCTTCTCATGAAGTTTAATTGGCTTGCTCAGAAATTTGATATCTTTTAAATTATGAATATGAAATATGAAATCTGTTTTCAATCACTTATATTTATATGGAAATATCAAAGAAATATTTGTTTTATAAATAATTCTATAGTATATTATAAATAATTTATAATAAAATGATTTATTATTTCAATCAAAATAGTATTTATTTGTTTTTTACGTGATGTTAATATATTTTGAAGGATTCTATAATTTAAAACAAACACAAAAGTTAATATATAAAAAAATGTTTGTTATAAGTAATGTTAGTTATTAATTGAAATTTTTGAGAAAATAAAATATTAATAGAATAAGAGAATTTTTATCATACCAAAATTTTTCCATCTTGCTTCATCTAATACCAATTTAAATTGTTTATAATTTCATAAATAATATATTATTATTTATATCCTGTGTAATTTTTATATATTTCTATAATATTTATATCATAAATTTGATATTTATGCAATATATATAAAACTGTTATGTTTGTATATTTCTATATTGAATTATATGACTATAGTTTTTTAGAATTTTATTTTGAATTTTTTTTTAATTTGAATATTCATTTCATTTTTTTTATAATTTATAGAAAAAATTATTAACATTTCTGAATGAACGTAATTTTTTATGCTTAAATTACAATTATTATTCGTTGGATTTATAATGGATTTTAAAAGATCTTTTAAATAAATAAATCTAATCTAATTTGAAATTTTAACATGATATTTTTATGCATTCATATGTAGAGCAGAAAGATTAAAAATCATAACTTATATCGATGTGAACTATACGAGAAAATCTTAGTAATACAAATGATTAACATGATTTAATCATCAATGGATTGTAAACGTTTACAAAAAGAAAATTTTTCTTGTGAAAGACTATAGAAAAATAATAAACTAACTTTGTTAAAATTATGCCAGACACGTTTGAAGGCGGTACGGTTTCAAAGTAATCTTCCTAACTAACTTTTCTATACAGTATGTATCCCGTATGCAAGTAGATTGTATCCAAGTTTCGTACTTCGTTACGAACTTCCATGTTCCTCTTTCCAAAGACGTTCGGCTTTGTTTTCAGTTAACTTGTGGAGTAACCACCAAAACTTTATACTATGTTACGCTTAAGTAGTTGCTGACGCGATGTAAACTTGCAGAGGTACAATCATTTCCTTTATTTCAATTAAAATTATTAAATCTTTATTTCAATTAAAATTATTAAATCTGCATTGCCAATGATACTGAAAACTCACTCGACCGCAATAAGTTTCGATTAATGCTAATCTATAGAAAGTCTCCTTATTGAGAAATAAAACTTCATTAAGAATTGATAGCAATAACTTTCAGTAATAATGAAGAAGAAAAAATCAAATGTTTGAAGTACAAGTTTTAGAGATAATTTATACTTTAATTCTATAAATCGGTTTCTTTCAATTCTTTTTTTTTTTTTTTAATTATATTATTTAAAATAGAAAAATTTAGAGATAAATTATGTACATATAATTTCGTTGATTCTTCATACAAATTTCTTCAAAGTATTTTTAATTATTGATACATTTATTAGGTTAATAGATTATTGTCAGTCTGATTATACAGTCTGAAACAAGTCATTGTGATATTATATATTATTAACTTCGTAAATATTTATTTGAATAATTTTCGAATAATAAAATATTAATATAATAATAAAATATACAGGGGAAATTACTATAGATTTATAAATAATTATCATAAAATTAGAATTCATTTTAATCTAATATTTTTATTCTCTTAACAAAATTCTAATTATGTTTTAAATAAAATTCATAATCTATAATAGAAAATATATAAACTTAGTTTCTTCATGAGAAAGAAGTATGTAATTCGAAAATAAATCAAATAATATATAAAGTTAAAAATTTGCTATAAATATATAGATAAAATATTTTTTATAATGTGTATTTATTGCTAAATAAGTATTTGTTGATATGCTACTGATATAATCGCATATTATTATGTATTATTCGACTACATTCAATAATTTTCACTCTGAAAAATTGAAATTAAATAAATATAACTTGTCTTTATTTAATTGGGATCATAATTCATGCTACGAATGTGAAAAAATATATTTGAAATAACAGACGTCATTTTTAATTATTTTATTTTAATTAATTTTTTATCGGTTTATAAAAGATATATATGATTGGCTGACAATCTCTTGCATATGGCTTTATGTTTGTATATTACATAAATATTTCATAAAAATTGCAGCATTTATAATATTTATTCTATACTATTATAATATATTTATGGCGTGACAAATTAAAGAAGAAATATTGAAAAATTATAGAAATGAGAAATAAAAATATATAACAATGGATTATATAATATTTTTCAAGTGTCAATAAAATAATTCTTTATAGCCAAACATTTTTTATATATCTTCTGTTGGTAATGTCATTAATCATTTGTATCTACAATTTTTATTATTTCTTTTTCTTTATTTTTCTATATTTTTCAAAAAACTTGAAATATTTCTGAAATAGATACATTGAATTTTATTATTCTATTATATCTTCATTATACAATAATTAATCCAGAAAAACATTTAAAAGATTTATTAATAAAAATAAAAATATCTTTAAAAGGATTCAAAAAGTGAAATTTTGCTATGCATATTGAATATTAGGATTAGACGATGAAAATTCAAGAAACATTAAATTTTCTATTATTTAAAATTTAATAATTTGAAAAAGAAAATTGTAAATAACAATAAATTTTGAGAGATCTGTTATTTTATATGTTTAGTCTGTACATTAATTAATAGAAATAAAGAAAATGTCACAAGTTAGACCAAATGCTTTATATATGCTTCATGCTGAATATATCCATGAATCAAATAAAATTTCGCGTAAATCGGATATAACAATAACCATTATTTTCTAGATAGAATGCATTAATAGATCAAAAAAGAGAAAATAAAAGGTTAACGAAATATTCGCATCTCGAAGTCGACCAGCATGTCTTCAGCATCCTCGAAGAAAGTCCTCTAGAAGAATCTCAGCTACTAATAGTCAAGGTTACCGGTGTGTTTATGAACAAATTCATTTACGCTTCGTAACATAAATACATTCTGTGCCGACCTACCAGAACCGACTACTCGTTGAACGTGTCGTTAACGAGTTGAAAATTTATGGAATTTACGTACGAAAGATAAACAAGGAGGTTTTTACGAGCGATGCGGTTTTCAAGCAACATTGTACAGTCTGGCTTCGCAAAAGTGCACGTACTCGTTATCGCCATTTTCTTTGATGGCTGCATCTTAATAGCCATTGCGGATTACGTTGCGTATTTTCAATGTGAAAGTTTCATACGGTTTAATATGACCTGTTCTTCGTCTTTTCTTCGTTTTAACTCGTCGGGACTATGAAGTTTCTGCTGTCTGTTTCGTTGGTATTCTTGGTACGTATGATATTACACATATCTGGGAGAAGACTTTTGCTGTCGCTTCCTCGACCATGAAAATTCAAGTAACGTGGAAAACTTGTTTCACAGTTTTGGTATTTTGTCTATTTCTTGATGTAATTTCTAATTTTTTAAATAGACAATTAAATTTTGAAGAATAATAATAAAAATTCTTACATTAATTTCTTTAATACATTAAATATTGTTTAAGAATATTATAATTTTTATTTCATGCTCGCTCAATATAAATATATTCATGAAAACTAAAAGTAAAAAAATACGTGATATGTTTTATCGCAGTATTTTATTTTTGTAATTTGTATAATTGTATAATTCATATAAACAATATAATGTTATAATTAATTATTAGTGATTCTATTTCTTTATAAAATATAATTATAAATTATAAAAATTATATTCAAGCATAAGAATAAATGATACTTTATTATATATTTACAAATAGTAATTTTCTCCTGCAATTAAATACAGTCACAAAATTATTTGTAAAACCATTAATGTAGATTTTCGTTCATTACATTAATATCGAGTTCTTGATGCTTTTGAAATTTAATGATATTTTGCAAAACCGTTCATTATGTTCAAATTATTTTCTCAGAAATATAGTTTTTTATAATTTCACGTTATATATATATATATATATATATATATATATATATATATATATATATATATGTATGTATTATTTATTCAATGAATAAAAAAATTATTATTAGTTCACAAAAGATGATATTAAATATAATTATATTTCATGATAATTTTAATAATTTAAACGATATAATAATATTAAAAGCATTGATTGATTAAAAGCAATATATAATACATATTAATTTTTAAATTCATTCATTATGTTACTTCCTCTTTTATAATGTTATAATTATTACTCTATTTGAATATTATATAAAAGAATGTATTTAGAAAAAAAGAAAGTAAAAATTGTATATGACTATTTTCATATAATTTATATGTTATATTATGATATTTAAATGTGTATATTTAGTTTGATCAAATCTTGAGCAAAATTTTTGGATTGTTAAAGAAAAAAATGAATAAAAATTTTGAAGAAAAAGTAAAAAATGTCTAAAATAAATTAAAAATAAATTAATATTATCTCATTTGTATTAAAAAAATATTTTTAACAAATATCATTTTACATAAATATATAGGATATTAAACAAATTTAAAAATAAACATAAATATTTTAGATTAAAATTTTAAGGTTTTAAAAGTTGTATTGAATGATCATGATCCATTTGATCTTGAATAAAGAAATCAAGATTACGTCAAAGTCAATATGATTTTTTTAAGTGAAATATTTTTTGTATCGCAATATCATCTTTAAAATTCAAAACATGGATGATAACCTATTTTTATTGAAAATTACTAGGATTATAAGCTTTAGAATTCATGATATCGCTAACATTAGCATTATCCACAGTATAAGTTACATGATCAAATTTTATATTCCTTTGTACATATGTGTGTGCGTACTTTTGTGTATGAGATTTTGGAAATTCATGAATACAAAAGAGTTACGAGAGAAATTGCAAAGGCAATTTTTGATGATAGAGAATTTCCGTGATCATCGTTTGGATAATAAATTTTTTCCTTTAGAAAACATTAAAAAACAAAATGTTTTGATCCACCAACGATGCAGAAAATATGAAAAATTCAACAAATTTACACATTTATCTATTTCAGAAATAATTGAAAATATTGATTTTATCAATAATAAATAGGTTACATTGTACAACATTTTTTGCTTTAAATTCATCAGAATATATTAATAAATTCTTTGATACTTCTAACATTTAATACATTGCATATACATATATAAATACACACATCAAAGAGACATACATAAATAAACATATCAAGTATAAGATTTCTAAATGCAAGATTTGTTCAGATTAAATAAGATTTATTTAATCAAACGGACGAAAGAATGAAACGCAAAAAGCATAGAAAATAATGAATTAGAATTCGAACTTACCCATCTGCAACAAATAAAAAAAGAAAATAATCTATGCGTTTAGTACAAAGCAACGGTGGAGGTAATTGTAGAGAGAATGGCGGAAGCAATTAGTAGGATGAACAAATCAACGAGAACCGCAAACGGATTCAGTTTGCTCGAAGCAAAAAAAAAAAAAAGAGCAAACGTCCTTGTTCAAATGCGGCTGGTATACCATTACTATCAAGCATCATTTTTAAACTTTCATCGCGTGGTTTGCAAAATCAAAGCTATTATTCGTGAAAACCAATTTAGCGGGAATTAACCAACTAATCTATATACGTCTTGTCTCAAATTGAATAAACCGCCCGTTGTTTACGACAACGTGATAAATGAAAGCTGCTTAAAAAAATACATCTGCGAGAGTGTGCAATGTGAATTGTTACACGACAAGTGTCCCTTCACTCGACGAAATATATCGTCGACGATTCGTTTGGTAATCATAATAAACGAGGACAATACCGTCCCTCGATAATGCACAAAGATTCCTCGTGGATCTATGTCAGTGGTGATAGATACCACGGTATCAAACTTCCTGGTAATCTTGATACTACATCGGTTCGATACTGACACAGCTATACATACTATATATATTACTACACATTTTTATTTGTCTCTCCACAGTTGGATCGAGAGAAATATACGTTTTTGTTTTTATGGTACGCTTGTTGTTTGATTGGTCGGTTTGATGTAGATACGATTTTATGTATAATTCAACAATTGGTTACGCTCTATATTGATAATACTTCGCAGATCCTATTACCGTAATGTAAATTCGTGAGCGTATTACGATAATAACAAACAGTTAGAAGAAACATTATATTTATTTTCCGTTATTTTTAATTCATCGATGGCAATAATGTAATGAAAGTAGAAAATAATACAGATGATGGAAAGACAATGTTTTTATTAATCCAAATTATTCGTCAAAATGATATTGTGTATATCTAGTTATCAATAAATTATATAAATATAAATTAATCATATATTTTATAATACTGTTTATAATTATAATATATTTTAGAGATCTCATAACTGAAAAACTATTTAATTCTATATTTTTTTGGTGGTTTTTATTTATTATATAATTATAATTTAATATAATACAATTATAATATAAATATATTATTATAGGTACTATATCTTAATATATTTGCTCTTATATTTCCTGATGATAATATCTTTGGAACAATTTTAATGTCAAACATGATTGCTTCGAATCTTGTATGTACTATTCTCTTCAATACTTCTCATCAATTTCCGTAATCTTCCCGATAATTTGATCTTTGTCCGTGAATCTTGTTGTAAAATCTTCTCCCTTTGTAATACCTTGCAATTTGCCTCAAAATTATTTTAGATCAGCAAATTTGCATCCATTTTCACGATATTCATGCGCACATAATAGAGACGCTGGATCCATATTGCGAAGAATGTCGAGATACTCCAAGGGAATTTTGGAAATGAAATCCATCCTAATAGATTTGTGTAAGATTTGTAAGGAGCATCTGAAGAATTCTATTATTGTGTTAATATAAAAACGTAATTGATAATAAATGACCTTATTCTGAATTATTAATTTAACCATTCAAATAAATCAATTAATATTATGTTAATAAATAAAAATAAAAATAAGAATTTATATTTTTATTATTTAATTATTCAAAATAATATTATAATATTAATATTAAAAATCGATTACAAAACATTATAAAATTTAAATATAAAGTAATAAAATGATAAAATTATATTTTTTATTCATATTAAACAATTTTTATCTTAAAATCAATCATTGATTATAGATTGTGTAAAGAATTAATATGTTCATAATGTTATAGAAAGGTAAAAAACAAATTATAGAATTCAAGACCATTTTAAGTATTCCAATAAAATATTATCAAAATTAAAAAAATAGTATTTTTTTGTTTCGATCATTCTTTTTTGATCTTGTTTTTCATTACATTATAAATAATTGATTATGAGATATATTGCAAAATTAACAAAATGCATAATCATATTTCAATCTTTTCTACGGTTTTATTTATACACGCGATGAAGTTTACGCGAAAAATTGTGAATAATAATATTACTATGTATATACATGTGTAAATAGCATAATTATTCTTTTCGCTTTTTTTATTATAATCTTTCATTATTATCTGATCTTTTCATTCATTGCATTCAATGTATTGTATTCTTTAATGGACTGACCGCTTTCAAGAACGTTCTTATCCTTTTACGCGTACTAAATATGCTCATTCAATATCAACTTTCAATCAGTTTAATGCTTATATGCTTTACTCGTATTAATATTTTATTCACATTTTATTCATATTTAACATATTTTTTTATACATTTATTACTTTACTTATTTATTTATTTATTACTTTTA
Source organism: Apis mellifera (assembly GCF_003254395.2). Lineage (NCBI taxonomy): Eukaryota > Metazoa > Arthropoda > Insecta > Hymenoptera > Apidae > Apis > Apis mellifera. Next base: position 7,096,085 of record NC_037644.1, on the reverse strand, counting down.
ATGATTGTGATAAAAAAGATCCATTTTCAATGATCTTAATCTTGATATATATTTTCAAGATTATTTTCTTCCAGAATGAATTTCATAAGATTTCAATTGTTCGTTATTACATAAAAAATAATTCCAAAACTTTTATAACTTTTATAAGTAAAATAGAGCAGTTAATATAATATATATAATAAGTTTTTTTAAATATGTATATATTAAAAACTATTTCGAAAATTTTGCAAATATGTTGGAACTATTTTCAAAAAATAAAATAGAAAATTCAAGAGAAACAGAACTCTGATAATAGAACATTTTTTATATAAAATGGTAAAATATGATCAAAACTATTCTATTCATTATTTTGAAAAAATATAAATATGAAAATTCTATAAAAAATATAAGAGATCTATATAATGAAAAAACGAAAAACAAAAAAGGAATAATCTAATGCAAATAACTTGAGAAAGGAATACAATATAACGCAGACAAACGAGCATATTAATCATTAGGTTCAGAAAAATTATTCGACTATAATAGATCCAAGTTGCTCGTTAAGCAGAATCAATTAATTAAAAGGAAGCACGACTCGTTTCCGACAGATCTGAGAAGATTGCATGAAATGCGCTTTGATTCATTTACAGGCGTACCACCTGTCATGTTGGCCAAGTTCACTTGACTCATGTTAATAATCTACGGAAGCGTGTACTATCGTTGAAACGAATTCCAACTATGGATTGCTAATTTAAATATTAAGCCATGCAAAGTCATGTTAATAATACTGGTACAGTTACCAGGCTTGTATATGTATTTACATAAATGCAACCTATCTTTTTCTCTCCTTTTATCCACCTTTGGCATTATTATACTGCACGTGCGACACGAGTAACGAAATGCAGTTTATTTCTTTACTTATCTTAGTTAGCCGCTGGCAAAGCTTTTACTATGTTCGTGTTATATAGAAGGAAGTTAAGTATTTTGTATAAAACGAAAAATACAGTATTTTATGTTATCTAATATAATGTATTGTGCAGCTACATAGTTTCTTTCTTGTTAAAAACAAAAGTTTGACAGCTTGAAGATTCTGAAATAGTTTAAAACTTTTCGAAAATTTAGTTCCAATGACAAAATTATTTATAATTTTACAAGAAATTATTAATAGAATAAAAGTTAAAAAAGATTTATTTAAAAAAAAAGATTTTTATAGAATATTATTAAAATGAATATTTATTAGAAAAAAATTAAATTAAAAGATATAGTGTTTTTTTATATTGTAATATAATATAGTGATAAAGAATATTTTAAAAAATATTTTTTTTTTCAAAAATAATTTTATTTATATCATTCATTTTGTTTTAATTTATGTAATTCAGATGATTTTTCAAAAATTTCTTGCAAATACATGCTAAAAAAAGATATATAAAAGATATTTAAAATATTAAAAAATCTTTAAAAAAATAAAGAGTGATGAATTTTAAAAAAATAATTTTTTAAAAATTCTTCATTACTATATTATGTATAAAACAATTATAATAATTATAGAATAATTTGGAATTCGTTTTTTTAATTCGTAAGTTATTTCATTAATTATTTTTATAATTTATTTTTTTAATTCTTAAAATATGTTTTTTTAATTATTAAATCATTGTTATATTAATTATTAAATCATGTTACTTATACATAAAACATAAAAAAAATTTTATATGTGTTTAACTAATTTAATTGATTAAAATTATCGAATAAATAAATCTAAACAAATAAATCTGTGAATTTTTTTTTGTACACAAAATAATCGAACTTTCTTTGCTTTTTCAAAAAATTTTTATTCGCTTTTATTTTATTTATTATAAATATAATTAAATATATATATAATTATTAATATCATATGGATTTTAAATTAAATTATATATATATATTTTTTAAATATAATTGAAACAAATTATAACAAATTTAAAAATCATACATATAATTTAAGAAATAACTTGATCCAATAAAATGTTCATTTTAAATAAAGGATATAATATATGTAATATATGTATAGATCAGCTTAACATTAGTAAACACGGGTCACATTCGTATTTTAATTTGAACAAAATTATCTATTTATAATTATCATTGATAAAAAAGAATTATAACATAATTCACATGATTCACAATAAAAATTTATTTTTATTTATTCGTTATGTAGCAATTAAATGGACATTTATGATTACATATTATATTACATGTTTATATATGTCTACATTTAATGCCATATTAAGTGGATTTTATCCTCAGTGTAAAGTATATAAATACCAGTAGTTATTTATATTAAATAAATAATCCTTCCGTTTCTGATCATGTTGTAATAGCTATGAAATATTGATCCAATCAATGAAATTATTTATTTTGCTTTTGCGACGAATGATTACCACATCGTTTATATCTTAAAACAATTTTTATGCATCTCTCTGATTTAAATATCACACGCATTACGCTAAAACATTCATTTAGTAATATATTCATTACTAGCATATCAATATTGCAATGCGTTATTCAACTTAGCAATTATCATGAAATATTTTAAATAAATAATATAATATTTTTCTTTTACGTGAATAATAATCCATTGATTAAATGTATTTAATACAATTTAAAAAAAAAATTTTTTTTTAATTACAATTTATGTATTTAAAAGTTGTATAAAATGAATTTGTAATGTACCTAATGATTTATTCAAATACTGTTATTAAGATAAAATGGTTTGTTTTTATTTTTAACATACAAAAATATTTTTAATATAGCGTAAATAATAATTATGAAATTTCAGGAATTCAATTTCAATAATTTTGATTTTAATATACATAATATAATTTTAATATACATAACTTTCAGAAAGTTTTCGTCGCTCATTATTCACTAGAAAATTATTAAAAAGAGAAATTTTTTTTTTGATTTTGATTTTGATTACGCTGATTATGATATAACGAATATTTTATAAGAAAAATGAAATTAAAAAAATTTGAATTTTTCTATAATTGAGATATTCAATTATAGAAATAAAATGATTTCACATTAAAAAGCATGATGAAAATTGAATTCAATATTCAACCTTTAAAGAATCAGTTCATATGACTATGTCAATATTTCGAAATGTTTCAATGATATTTGTGATTATTACAAATTATATTGAAATTATTGCAGTTATTAACTTTTACTATATTATATTAAATTTATATTACTTATTATATTATTTTAACTATGCCATTTTATGATTTCTCAAAAATATATATCAAAATTTCATATTAATTTAAGTTAATTATTATGATAATATGGAATATTTTCAATGTTTCAATGTTTAATATTATTAATTTTTAAATAAAGAAAAATAAAAAGAATAAAGTATTTTTTTTTTATTTATAAAAAAAAAAAAAGAAACTAAAATATTTGACATTACAGGAATTCTTTCTATATCTAATTATAGATAATTTAAGTATTAAAAATAGATTTCAAGATCATTAAAATCAATTTTTGAATAGAAAACAACTTTTCTATTCAATAAGTATATCTTCAATCTTAATACAGTTTTCATTTCAGCATTATCTCTTTTATATTTAATTACTTTCATATCATCATATATTAATTATACATATTTAGATACATAATTATAAATTCATATTTTCAGTATTATAAACTACTATATTCCAAGATTATTAAAATTTTAACAACTTTTTAATAAGTTTATCTTCAATCTTAACAAATATATTATATTTATTTCTTCGCCGTAAACGATCAATAATTATTTCCAATGTATCATTATTTTGTATATTTTTATTTCAATATATTTAAAAAATTATATATAAAGCAATATGTTTCCGCGAGTCAAGATAAAAATACAATAAGTGGCGATCGTAGATGAAAAATCGATTTCCTCTGTCACATTGCAGCATGTACTATGAAACGCATGGTCAAAGAGTTTCATCTTATCTGATTCAAGATGGACGTATCGACGGGGATGTGAGACGTAGACTTGATTGCCCGAGGATATGCGCGTTCCGTGGCGTTCAAGAGATACAGGGGAGTCTATGGATAGACTTGGCCGAGAGAATAAGGCAATTAATCTTAACGACACTGGCGTCGCGCATGGCTGCCGCTTGGCTATGTGACATTAATTAATCTAATATGATATTGATATTATAATTAGGCCCTGGTCCTTTCCCGGTGATTCACGGAGCCTTTTCATACCTTTTCTCGTCTCAGTCAAAATCGACTACTTTACGGCTGCTATCACCTGCTGACTGATTTATTATTGGATTGTTTTTGCTTGGGCCAATCAGAGAATAAGGAACGAGCCGAAAAAGATTCGTTAACAGTTTTCGAAGAACTGAAACGTATATTTTATTGGATCGATTTTCGTTACCGACTGAGTGAGTTATGAGAACATTCAATGGATAAAATTAACTTTTTTTTAGAATTATACGATTTGCAATATATATATGTAGTATATAAAGAATATAAGTTTTATTCATTATTTTTATGTATTATGTTTTATAAATTAATTTTCTATTTGTTTAATAATTGATATAAAATAATTAGTTTAGTAATTGATATAAAATAATTCGTCATCATATAAGTTTACTTACTGATAAAATATTATTGTGATAATTGTAAAATAATAATAAAAAAAATAATAAAAAAAAATTTTTAAGTAATAATAATTTTTATGTTATTATTTTATATTGTCTTCATTTACGAGTTAATCGGGATTTCGAAAAAGTATAAAAAAAATACAATAGATATAAAAATATAAAAAAATATTTTAAAAACGTGTAAAAATCAATGAATAAATTATATTTAATTTTTTTATAGAATATTTTTTATTTCAAACACTTAATTATTATGTCTGTGTATACGATTATCAATTAAATTTTATTCACTTTTTGCTGCCTTTTCATATTATATTCATTCATATTTCTAGAAAATGAATGATTATAATGGAAATATCTTTCTTCAATAAAATTGAATTCAAACAGAAATCTTAAAAATAAATTATGAAAGAAATTATGAAAAAAATGAAAATTGAGAAAAATTTTAAAAAGAGAATTGAATGCATTTACAGATATTAATATTACAGAATCAAAAATAATTTTAGAACAATTTATCACAATAATTAATTATATAATTTTTTAATTTGTTGTGGTATTTTGCAAAAATATCAAAAAAACATTATAAATGTTATGAAAGAAATTTTGAGATGATTTATAATTAAATAGTTCAAATTCATATGATTAGGATATCATTTATTTTGTTCTCCAATGATTTATTATCATAATTCTTTAATTAAAATTCGTATTTCATTTTCGTCCAGTCATTACAGTTATCTAATTGTATTTTTATAATATTACTCGTATTTAAATAGTTATGCATTTTATAATATATTCATAAATCATGAATTAAAAACAATCTATGATTTAATCTCAACGATTTATCTGTTTATTTTATTTATTTTCTATCATCTGTAAAATATCATCTATATATTTATTCTACATATTAAATATAATCAAAATTACATTCATTGTGATATACTTGTTTTTATCGATTGAATCTTTGATTGTAACATTGAATATTGTAATAATTATACACATAATTTGATTTAGAATGTATTAATTTCGTTTAACAATAACTAAAACATGAAACATAATTAGAAATTTCCTCTGCAATATTGATGATATAATATTAATGATCTAATATCATTTCTGCATATCATGTTATTTTATGATCATATTATAATAGTATATTTCATGTAATAAATAAATTAATTTACATTTAAATTAATATATTAATAAAAATAAAAAAAATTACACATTGATATATTCTTAATTTAATGTATAAATAAATATATTTTGAATATATTATCGATCTGAAAAAAAAGCAAGTGTTAATTCCTAGAAAAATTAAAAAAAATTTTTTTTTAAAAAAATTTTAAACAATTATTTCTATTCACCATGAACTCGTGAATTATCTATATATATTATCTTTTATCAAAAATTAAAAAAATTAGAAACTCTAATTTGTAATGAATAATATATAATATAATTAATAATATGCATTATATCTATGATATGAAATAACTAAAAAATTAATTTAATAAGCATTAAAACAATTTTTTTTGCAAAATTATTTCCCATAAATATAATTTATAATTTATAATTTTTGATATATCATTGTAAAATTTTTCTATATATAATGTAAATTTTTATTAATTTAATGAAAATTATGCTTATTTCTAAATTTGTTCTAAAATATTTAACACGTCATTTTATTTTAAATACATTTTAAAGAAAATATCTTATGAAGATTAATTTTATATTCTTTTATATGAATATAAAATCCTATTAATTGAATGAAAAATACATATATATGTGATTAAAATTGATAATTGATTCTTTTAGCATAATTAAATAAATTCTTATTGTACGATCAATCTAATTACTTGAACATACATGTCTCGCCAGAGGATATGAGCAAAACAGAGCAAACTGTCGTTCTGCTTAATTTCCACGAAATCGGTAAACTAAATAATCACTTCATTGCGAAAGACAGTAGACTAATTCGGTTGAGTAAACAGAAAGTTTCGATCGAATAAAAAACGCGTATGAGGTCGGAAACGACGAGTGAAACTCTCGTGAATGAGCATAACGAGCCATGTTCCGCGGGGAAGACGCGGCCGAAACGTCATTGTGGTCTCGTGCACAATCGCGTTCGAGTCCAGTGCATTCATTCACCAGTGAAAGCTGTTTCACCCTTCGCGCGTAGCAATGGGCTATTCGAGGCCGGTTCCCAGTGCACGAGCATAGGCCGCAGTTATCAGTAAATAAAGACGCGAGGAAATTCTATTTGCGGACAAACATTACGGCAGCGATGTGTACAAAACCCTCGACCATCGAGCTTTGCGCGGTCTTCCTAATGCACTTGGGGAAACGTCGCGAATTTTCCTGCCTCCCTTTATACTCCACTTCCTCAAAGAGAACTTCGCAACACTTAGTCTTTGGTGTTCCTGGTACAGACCTTGTCTACCGTATTATTCTACCTCGACTTCTAAGACCGAGTTCGTGTAAATATGTATACTCTTTCTCTTGATAGCTAATTACCGAACTTAACTTTGCTTTTGTTTATTGTTGAAAAGAAAGAGCATTGGTTAGTTTTTTCCGCTTATAGTGGTATGAGACATTGAATTGGAACAAGATTTTGCTTTTGCCTTTTTTATGTATGTTCTCTATTTTGTTTATCTTTTTTTTTTATTTGGTTTTTGGAAAAATATTATACGTACGAGATAATTTCGAAATGTTTCCTTTGGCAATTTTTCTTAATTTTGATTCTAGAAAAATTCAATTTATCGTTAAAACAAAGAGCTCGATTGAGATAAAGCTCGAAAAAGCATAAAAATGTGAAAAATATATCCTTATTTTATTAATATAGAGATACATGTATAATTTTCATTGATGTATCATATAATGATATAGAATAACATTTAAGTAATGAACATTATATTAACTATTTAATAAAATTTTTAAAATGTTTTAAAATTTTCAAAATATTAAGAATATTTATTTTAATATTGATCTTTTTGTTATAAATATGCATTGTTTTCTTAATATGGATACGATTAAAAATATTAATAACAATATAATTATATAATATAATTAATATAATTAATAATAAATTGTTTGTTTTCAATTTAGCATTAAACATCATGCAAAAAGAAAATATTTTTATTTGTTTCAGGTAAAAAATTTAAAATATCTTGGCAAATCTACTAATTTTTCCAATCATCGAAATGTATGTATTATTTAAATATATTTATTTTATAATACCAAAATAAAACTACTGTTATATTTAATTTTTGAAGATTTCTTATTTTATAAGTTTGCCTTATAATCGGTTTATAGTTTATAAACAATATTCTGTCTCATTATAAATATAGAAATTTCATTTTTATAAAATATTAATATATTCATAAAATCTTTAACATCTTTATCTTAAAATCAAAATAAATATTGTTTAAAATATATTTATGAAATTATAAGTACATTAAGTTTGCATTAAATTAAAGGCGAGAGCAATATAATTAAACAATTGTTTTAAATTTTCAAAACACATTAAATCGGGTAAAAAAATTAACCAACTACCGTTAATATTAATAATTAATATTGTTCCTTCTACGAATATGCAAATAATTTGAATAGAAAATGAGATAAGCATTTTGTTTTTCTTAACTTCAGAATATAATGATTTTGATTTGAAAATTATCTTATACTTTACATTTAAAATTATCCAAAAATTATGCATAAACTATTAAATTGAATTATTCGTTTATTTTTATCAATTTTATATTTTAAATATATTCCAAGAAAAATTATTTAAATCATTCCAAAATTTTGATTAAAAAATTTAATCAATTTTAAGAAAATCATTTGTTTAACGCATTTCTATATTTTTTTTAAACGAAACGCATTTCTTTTCATATATATATTTCGTGTTCATCTAATGTTTATTTAATTAAAAAAATAGAAAAATACGTCACATGGAATTAAATCCTCACATTAAGTTGATTAAATATTCATTTTTCTCGCTGCGTGATAAATAAGTCTTTAAAGAACATCCGAGGTAGGTTTTCGAAATGAATTTTTCGTTATGCCACTTGTCGAGTCGCGGAATCTCGATTTTACGCCTCATTTTTCATCGTCATCGAGGCGGGCCGAACTTAAGCAAAAATCTCGGCCCCCAGAATCCCGGTATAACGAGAAGAATGAAGAGCTCGTTAATACGCGTCTTCGGCACTTAGTTATCTTAAACGGTGTCAGACGGGAGTTGGCAATAAATTCCCCGTGGTTTTAATTTGCCACTGAATTCTCTCTGGGAAACGAGATGTGGGAAGAGGAAAAAAAGAAAAAAGAGGATAAAAGGAAACCAGGTGCGAGAAAGGGGGGAAAAATAGTAAGGGAAGTTGGAACACTGACGTATTAAAACGACCAGATATAGGTCCAGTAAATTATATATCTTTCTCGAGAGTAGTGGTTCAGGTTGCTTGGAAAAAAAAAAAAAAAGAAAAAAGAAAAAAAAAGAAAAAAAGAAAAAGCCACAGGAAAAAGTTTCAGGTAGAAATGTATAGCCACTTGAGATTACTTTCCTCTTCGTTTGTGAAATTTCGTCGGCAGAAATGGGGAGTTGTTGAGTTTTCAAATGGAATACATTTTTATGAATTTTTATACAAGGCGATATAATTAAATTTTTCTTTCGTAATTGTATATTGACCAAATATATTTTATTAGATTTAAACATGATAATAAAGATATTCGTAACTGTTGAAAGTAACTTGGTATGTTTGAATTATAGCAAAAAAGAAATTTATCCTAATATTATACTTCTCTCAGGGTATATTACAATTCTAAAGTTTAAAATTGGATTTTGCGAAATACAGTAGAACTTCATATAAAACTGTCAGGGGACAAACACAGTTATAAGTAATTTGTTCGTATAATAAAGTTCAGCTACAATTCCACCATGATTATGATTTTTTATTTGTTTATACATAAAACATTAAGATATTCATTGGATATTTTAAGAAGCTAGAATAAATTTCAGAATTATTACAAAAATATTTTAATTAATAAGCAATTTAAATTTGCATTGTTTGCAATATTTTTTTATCAACTTTTATGTTTGTTTATTTCATTTACAAAGTTATAATATAGAGATGATTTTTCAAACACAATAATAATTATTTAACATTTAATGAATTAATCCTAACAAAGATACAAAATATTTTTTTTTAATTATTATATTAAATTAATTATAAAGATGTTCATATAAATACTCAGAGCATATTTGATTGAAGTTTAGTTAATCGTTATTAAAATTTTATTTACATAAATGGATAAGATCATATTATATAAGTAAAGAAAGTAAATAAAGAATATTATAGTAAGAAATCTTTTTTATATACATTTTTTATTACATAGAACTGCATAATATTAAATAATCCTCATCCATCAGATTCGCGCTAATTCCTGTACTAGAATCATGGTTCATATTATCATAGATCTTTTTGTTGCCTTCAGTTGTGTAAGTATTCGCAATTAGTGTCAAAGCTTAAAGCATTTATTATCGATAAAACAGTATACATGTGCGGTCTCTACACATAGAACGTCCAACACATACGCGCGCGCGCACATACCCACACCCACACACACACACACACACACACACGGCAAGGCGTAAATAGATGAATCTGAGAGTTGCAGTTAAGTTGGTCTCACGACTTTTCTTGGGACTTCCGTGTCGTCGAATCGGATTTATAGCTTTCATAATGGCCACTAAACGCTTATGCTATTTCGCAATGCGCTCAACCGTGCTACTGGTACATTCTCCGCCGGTAATGAGGATCGACTTCGAAGTTCGATTCATTCTTGAGGATATTTGATTGGCTCGACGGGCATAATCGAAGAATTGTTCAATTGTTCGAACAATCGAAATGTGAATGTATTGGTTTTGCGCGTTCGATTTTCATTTTGCTATATTTTGTTCTATTTATTTCTATTTTGAATAAACTATCAAAGAAAATAGTTTTATCAACAAAATATGTATTAGATTGTTACATGTGAAACATATAATTTCAATAATTTGTAAAATGATTGAACATAATTTGAATGTCGATTGAACATAATTTGAATTAGCTTAATATAAAAACGTAAATTGTAATGAATTATATTTTGACAACAAATTTTTTGTATAAGTTTTAATATAAGTTTTAATATAACCTATAAAAATATTATTAAAATTTTCTTAATATCATATATAATAATTATGTTTATTTTATATTAATTTAATATGTTAAATAAGAAGAATTTTAACGAGGATTTTTAAATCTTCCATTCATTAAAAAATTACAATTAAAAAATTACAATAATTATAAAGAAAAAACGAAGAAATGATTAATTATTAACAGTTAATTCACTTAATTAGTTAAATTTTGTTTTTCAAGATGGGTGAGATGTATTAAATTTGTTAATACATCATTTAATAACAGAGATATAAAAATGATTTTTTTTTTATTTTATAAAAAATTATCTCGATATCTTTTCGATATATTGTATAACATATTAATTTCAATATATGTTATTAAAGACCAAATTAAATTTCATAATAATACATAAAATGCAATATATTTAAGAAATGGATAATTAAAGGTATAGGATAGATATTCTTCTCTTCTTAAGCGCGAAAAAAAATTATATATATAACATAAGTTCAAAATTCTTTTTGACGCGTAAAAACTTTTGCTCACTTCGAAAAAGCTCTCAGTAGAATTACGAATACTGACATCACTTTTTTCTGTTAAAAGTAAATATTTGCAATAAAACAAGCTATTCTGACGTTGAAAGCCGTTTATGTCATAATAAATCAATTTCTATCTAAACATTTAATAGTTAAAAAAAAACTTTTCAGAATGACAGAATGACTATTTTATTAAATGGGCAGATATTTATTTTACATATTACAATCTAAAAATTGTAGAGAATTAATCGATGCATATATTATATATCTATTATAACAGAAAGAAATCATTTTCACCGATATATATATATATATATATATATATATATATATATATATATGTTTAGTAAAAATATCCTACAAAAAAATGGAAGATCAAATAATGCAATATTTCAATTAAATACGAATAAAATTTAATCAATAGAAATAATAATTCATAAGGAAATGAAAATGATAAAAAATATTTGTATGTGATAGAATAGTGAATTAAATACTATTATAATGCACAGAGAATATATTTCACTATTGATTGTCTTTATATCTTGAATATTTTACAAAAAAAATAAATTTAACATTTGTTATATTTTATTATTTATGCTAATTGTTTAATTATCACAGATAGATAAGACACTATTAATTGTGCTTCAAAGCACATTATTTGAAGAAATATAAGTTACATGCTAAAATATTTTAAAAGCCAAAATTATTTTTATCAGTGTAAATGTAAGATTTTATTTACTTTTCTATATACTTATGCATTATGATTAGACTTTATTATTGTTCTATTATAATTTAATGAACGCATAAGAATATATGTTCAAGAATCATTCATTCATTACCTATTTCCATAATTGGAAGATAAAATTGAAACCAATTATTGTATTTTCGATATTCGACAAGTGCATATACAAATAATCCGATTAATTTGTAGAATTTATTATTCATGCCTTAATCAAGACTTGTATGCTTCATTTTGTTTCTCTCTTTAATAGATTATATAGAATAATGGCTAAGTATTTTAATTATCTTCACATCTCGTATTCTTTGTACAGCGCAATATTTTCATTTCAATAATTCAATATATTATCGCAAATTAGATATTTGAATCTTGAAATGTTGAAGATAAACATATTTTTGGTTTGTTTTGGTCAAATTAAAGTCCATTTATAATATCCGATATAGTATGATCCAACAAAAATCACATAAATATCCTTAGATATTTCCAATTAAGAGTATTGTCACGTTATATATATAAATATATTGTTTTTTTAAAAAAAAATATTTAAAATTATCTCAAAAAATTCCAGTTTAAAACATTTTCTATATAAAATAGCTCTAACTTAAGATAGATTAAAATTTTATTCCAACTGAAATTAAGAAAAAATCGTAGAAGAAATTAAAATGTTTCTTGAATTTTCAATATATATAATTTTTTATGTTTCATACGAAATATTAATTTATGCAAAAAATAATGTTCTTCTATATTTAATATAGAATAAATACAACATAAGAATTTATTTATATATTTACTTTTTACATATAAAAAATCAATATATGCAAAATAAAAATTGTAGACTTCTATTTTTAAAAAAAACATGCAATTGATCCGTAGATTATATCTACCAAAAAACCATAGATAAATATAGATAAAGCATATTAACTTAGAATCAAACTTATCAAAATTTCAAATTTTTTGTTTTACGATTATTGAAAATGTAAAAACGTTTTTGGTAAAATTAATATTGTAATTTATCGAGATAGAAAAATGTAATTAGATATACTTTATTTTCAAAATAGATATTATAAATTGATAATTCTATTAAACGATATAATATTTTCTTTTATGATTTTTTTTTTCAACTTTGCTTAGTACAAAGTTATAGTTTGCCCTAGTTATTAAAACCATCTTGTTGTATTACATTTGATAAGATCCAAAAATGCTTGTGTGAGATGGACCGTGGTATAAAAGGAATCTTACGCTAACTTCATCCCTGCTTATAAAACACGCTCGTGTTTGCTTGTCGCGATACGATAAACAAATTCCTCGTCGTTGGTTGCACGATGTTGCCCTTTCGAACTGGATTCGTGTAACCGACTTCAAAAAGAGCGGATTCACAACACAGACAAATGCGTTGGGAAAACGCGATAGAAATTTTCAATTTTGCGGCCGATCAGCCTGATCCGGTAAAAAGAAAAAATTTCAATAGTTTCACAATGTTGTGGAAAACCGAGCTTTGTCGGTTGAGACCAGTTCGGATAAAGGCTCATTGGTAACGTATGGTGTAATGGATCTTCGACTATATGTAATATGATTTTGATTGGTTTAGAATCGTATTGAGCTAAATTCAGTGAATTCGAATAGTTTTAAATTTGATTTTCAAATTTGATTTTCAAAAAATTGTTAATCATTTTGAAAATATTAAGAATTTTGATTGAAGAGTTTCTCGGTCATATTTCATCTATTTTATCATTCTTAAATGTTATCTGACTTCATTAGGCAAGGATAAGAGTAGAGTAGAAAATTGATAGTATAAATAAAATAAAATAATTCAAAAGTTTTGAATTTCTATTCTTCGAAACTTTTGAGATCTTTGCAATGGTGAAGACTTTCAATACTTCAAAAATTTTTACGATTGACACTTTTTAAATTTTCAACAATTTTTCAACACATTCTTAACGATTCATAAATTAGATCACAGTAAAACGTCTATATTTGTCGAATTCAATATTCGTCAAGAAAATGCTATATTCGTTCAAAAATCTATATTCATCATCAAAAATTTCTTATATGATTTTCTTTATTTCTTTATTTCTTCTTTATTTCTTGTATGATCATGACTTTTCAACAAAAATTAAATTTTTGCTTAAAGTTTTATTTATTTCGAAGTTGAAAATGATTATTTCTTTTGTCGTTAATTTTTCCATTAATTCTTTTCCATTAATTGAAAAAATTTATTCTATATTCGTCTAAAGAATAGAAAAATTTCACTTCTTTGTTTGAAATGATTTGTAAATTTTTTAATTTAAATTTAATTGATAATTATTAAATAATGCAAGAAAATTATTTCGACGTTGAAAGCAATTATATTAAAATCTATAACCTATAACATATAAAACATAAGTATACAGTCATATTGTATTATATTGTATCATTGAATAAATATTGACAATTGAACAAAGAATCGAAAAATAATTAAAAATAAGAACTGATTATATATAGATTAAAAGAATCGATATACGTATATATTCATAATTATCGCCTATTTAATAACAATTTTGGTACAATTATTCATATATCAACACAAGATATATACGTATATCTAACTATTTTTATTTAATTTTTTCCAAAAATATAAAATATATAGTTCTTTTTCATTTTTGCATCATTATTTCACATAAATATATATATATATATAATATGACAATTAATATTCCCTATAACTAATTCTATTAATTTTCTGTGATCCTGCTCGTCATCGACGTGGAATCAATAATTAACATCTAATTGCTAAGAGCGATATACAATCGTTAGCATAATTAGCAAAATAAATTGTTGTAAATTCATAAGAAAATGTATCAATGCTATATTATTATCGTTAAGAAATAAAAAAAAACCAAAAAGAAATCCATTATTTTTGATACAAACAAAAAATTTTTATCATTTCATATAAATTTTTAAATATTAATTGGAAACACAATTTCTTTTTTTTTTTAGAATAATTTCCCTGTCCTGTTTAATAATCTATTTTTCAAAATCCATTTTTTTTAAAAAATATATATAAGTTTTGAATTATATATTTTATAATTAATTATATATATATTAATTATATATTTTTTATATATATATAAAAAATAATGAATTTCAATGCAATTTACGATACGATGATCGAGTTTCGAAATCGAAGCGATTCGAAGCGTTTTCAAATCCCATCAACTAGTGAACACTCCTCTAACTCTGATGAGTAAAGGCGGGTTTGTTTTAATGAAAATCTCTCTGTATCGAGGAGAAGAAAGCAAAAGAAGAATGGCGCAGCAAACGCTAGACGAAACGACGAGATGAACCGTAAACGTATAATAATGCCTTGTACACCGAGTGCACCGAGCACCCAATCCTCGATGCCGCTGCTCCTCCTCGGTCCGCTGCCATCCCGGATTCTCAATATCCTCGCTTATTACCGGTGGTCCCTCGCTTTGCCTTCCACTTTATGGAAGGGAATTTCTTCCGTTGCGAGTAGTAGTCCACGGCACCGTGTCTGGACGAATGGCGGATACTCTTCCTTTGCCCACCCCTGGACTCAAATACGCTTCGATTATCGTACAGACGGGAGGATTCGTGCCAAGCCGGTTTGTCTTTGACATCTGTCGGCCCTGTTCCAACCGCGCATTTTACTACCTTGCCTTTGAGAGATTATTGCACAGCGATATTTAATTACATGGCACTGAGCGTGAAGAGTTTCCCTACTATTTTTTCTGTCTTCTTATCGATTAAAGATTTTATCATGAATTGTGTTGATTTCTATTCTGCAAGATATTTATTTTTTAAGAAAAAATAGATACATACGTCGTATGAAAATGATTTTTCTCAAATAGAATTATTTAATTAATTATTTTTATAATTTCTAAAGCATTAATGTAGTTCGTTATTTTTTTTACAAAAAAAATATTTATATATTCATTATGTTGAAAAAAGTTAGTTTAGAAAATATTATAACTTGAATTATTCATGCAAATTTCTTGTCATACAATAAGTTTAATTTAACAATAAGTTTCAATCACTTCATCGAAAAATTATATTTTAAATAATTAAACTTTGTAAATTGTTTAATTTAAAAAAAATATATAGAAAAAATTGATTTATTTATAGCTTTTTTATGACTTATTTATGAGTTATATTTGTTTGTACAGTTAAATTTATATCAAATAAATAATAATTATTAATAATAATTAGATATAGATAATTAAATATATCAAATATTTAAGATAATTTTAATGACAGAATTACAAATATTATTAATACATGATATAAATAAATATGATATCATATGGAAATTATTTTTCATTTTATCGTTCTTTTTTCGTATATATTATTTTTTCTGAAATTGAATGAAATTAAATATTATGAATGAATATGAACCATAAATAAAAATTAAAATTTCATTTTTAATCGTCTAAAGCTATCAATAATCAATAAAATGGATGAAATATTGAATGAATATTTTTTCGACAATATCGGTTAACGGTATTAAGTACTTCTCAAGTTTCGATCGTGGCATCGTTGATGTATCTGTAATCTGTTGTAATTCTATGTTGCACATATGTAAAACCATATCATATGTAAAAAATTTATAAATTATCTCGTTCATAAGGCATTATACATTCAAATTGTAATTATATAGAGAATGAATTGAATTATAATAACTCGAATTACTGTCGAGGATAGAGTAAACATAAATTTATCAATAATTATTGACAATTGAATAATATAACGATGGATAATACAAATTACCGATAATATCGGGTATATGCTAATTACTTATCGTACAGAATATTGAAGTAAAGAGTATATAGATCCGTTATGTTATTATTAGAGAGTACTTCTCGTATAAATGATAAGTATATAGAGAAAGACGAAAATTTTTTGTCATTTTTTATGAACAGTTCTATATGTATTATAAATTTATAGTAATTTTCGAATAATTATTTTTTTAATGAAAATTACTATCGAAGTTGATTCAGCATATGGGAAGAGGAATAAACTGCTTATTCCTTAAGAAAATAAATAAAATTGCACAAATTGCTGTAATTAAATCAAAAATAAATTTATACATATGAATAAATTGTTTATATCTAATCCACTTAATTCAGCTATTTTTTAATTATTAAAAGTTTTTAAAATGTCTATATAAGAAATGTTCATGAAACATTTTCTCCAAAATGTATATTAATCTATTAAATATTATAAATTTAAAAATAATTATATTTATCAATTAATTTTTTTCTTGTTTCAATTTATATTAATACAAAATATATTTTCAAACAACTTAAAAAAATATTAAGACATTATATTATTCAGAAATTTATTTAATTCAAAAATTAATATTGATGAAAGTTTATATGTATAGCATAATGAATTATACATATATATATACATAGAACAATTTTTCTTTCTGATTAAACTTAGTTTAAGAAGTGAAATCAATAAGTTTCAACGTTTATCCCTTAACTAATGATATCTAATAATAGTAATTACACTTTAATTGCACATCATAGGCTATATATCGAATTTAATAGAATAATGCCACGTTTCGAAGCTGCACCCTATCTAGATTCACGAGTCTATAAATATTAACACTACATTTACTTATGATTATCGTCGAAATGTCGATAATCCATCGATAGTGATTAACAGTACGTCCAGTCTGGAAGCGGATGCTGTGTAATGAACCATAACGCCTCGTTGAAGCGAGGGAATCGCAATTGAGGGGTTTCGTCGAAAAAAATACCCACGGGAAAATACGGCTCGATTTATCGGAGACGAAGGGTCGAAGATCATAGTCGCATATTTATCCGGCATCGTTCCCATCAAATTTTTTCTGAATATTATGAACGATCATACGAATAGAAATAGTGGCGAAGCATAATGAAATACAAGATGGTTCAAAATTTATGATATGAAATGAAATTAGGAAAATTTTATGGTTCGAGGTGAAATGAAAATCAAATTTGAAAATTTTTCAAGTCAAAGGGAAATTAGTTAACTCATTACAGGATATCAGTGAATTCAATAATAAAAGTTAAAGTTATTTTAAATGTGAAAATGAATAAGAAATACATTTTAGAATACATTTTTTTTTTTCATTTAGAAATTAATTTTTGAGAAAATCCTGAGAAAATTTTTGAAATTTTTTCTTTTTTGTTTCTTTTTTGATTACTCAAAAATGAAACTTTATATTTTATTCCATATTTTCATTTTATTTCGAGCCATACAATGATTTCATTTATATAAATTATGATTAATTAATTGAATATATATTTTTCAATAATATCACAATAGAACATCGATTATTTAAACTAATTAGGAGATGATTAAAAGAATTAAATATTCGAAAAAATCGATGAAGAAATTGAAATGAAATATTTGGCAGTTAATTTTCAAATTTAAATTTCATTTTTAAAAATTTTTTATCAAATTTATGATAAATGATAATTTGTCATATATTTTATATAAGTTATATAATATATATTATGAAAGTGTAAATTTTTATATTAATTTTTACTTCAAAATTCAATTTCAATGTAAGACATTTTATTATTTTATTCTATTCGAAAATTTATATAATATAATGATCTTCATTTTATATTATATATGTATACTACTTAAACATTCATTCTGTTATATTTACTTAAACGTTCTTTAAATAATATAACAAAAGCAAAAATTGAGTACATTTTAACTGCATAAAAAGTCTAATAATAAGAAAAACGGAAAGATTTTCTAAGATTAAAAATTAGAATATCATCTAATTTTTTTTATTTTTATTTTTCATTATTTTTTACTCCTATTTTATCTTTTTTAAATATGATTCTTTAAATATGAATAATTATAACTTCACAATTACTGTTTTCCCTCAAGTATACATATATTTTGAATTGCATCATTAACAGTAAGTCTATCAGGATATCTTAACAATTTTCATAACGAGGCATATTCTCGAGAGATTTAATCCAATAGGCTTTATAAATTAATTTCCTTAATTCAGTTTTTTAATTATGTAAAAAATTTTGTTTTAATCGCTCTAAGATAATTTTTTTTTTCTAGCTAGTAAGCAAACAATACTCGATTACATGTATATTTTATCAGTTAATTTATCAGTTAATTACACTAAATACATTTCGAAGTACATTTACATTGCATTAAGTATTATCCTTGTGCAGAATGTTCAAGAAATAATTTATTTAGAATTATATTCTATTTTTTTTAAAAGTCATATAAACAAAAGTCATAAAAATTTTTATTTTGTTGTAATTGATCAGTTGTAATTGAATATTTTATTATACGCTTTAAACTTATTTACAAAATGATTTTCTTAGTATTATAATGCAGAAAAAAATCATTTTGCAATTAGTTTCATCCATATATAAATAACATTTATTTATTCAGTATATTAGAATAAATAGAATAAATTAGAATAAAACATCTTAATAAACGTTTTAATTATATAAAATGAATAGATAAATGCTAGAATGACTTGTTATATTGTAACATTTATAACAGAAAATTATAATTTTATAATTCTACAGCTACTTGAAGCGAGCGAAATGTGTCTACATTTAAAAAAAAAATTTTTTTTAAAGAAAATATATCAAAAGTTTGACCATTTGTTTCTATACCATCATAATATACATTATAAATCAATATTAAAAATTCTAGAAAATTTGAAAACCTATAAATGAAAATTGATTTATAACTAAAATACATATTAATAATGAATGTTTTTTAAAGTAAGTTAAGACTGAGAAGAAAATGAGTAAATAAAAGTTCGTAGAATTCGCAAATTCAGCGTCCATAGTTTTCATCGAATTGAAATAACTTTCTTCCAACTTTCTTCTTTTTAAATTATGAAGAATAGCAGTTAATATATCATGCTTATGTTATCGAATGAATCAATTTTTTTTTTATAGAAGAGTCAAGAGATTTATAAACAAAAATAGTTCTTGTTAAATTTCAAAATGAAGTTCACAGCTTGTTAAATTATATTAAATACAGTTTTCTTTGAATTACTTACGTAAAACCATGTATAATAATATTAATGAAAAATTATCCATCGTTTTCGTTATGAATTTATTTTAAGAAAAAAATTGCAGACTTAGTGTGATAAGATTACATATAAATTTTTTGTGCAAATATCATACATAATATTATAAATATCTGTCTGTATGCTTTTATACGTAAATTATTTAAAGATTAAGATAATTAATTAATAAACAGGATGCTTCAGAAATAAATAATCAAATTTTGATTTTATTTTTCTTATGGATAAAAGAAAAACTATATAAACATAAATCTAAACATTTTTTATTTATAATAGAGTATTTTAGATTGTTTAATTCTTAAAATTTACTCAAAGAAATTTCTAAAAATGATTTTCTTCTTCAACATCACATTGACTTTATGTATTTTATAATTTCGTCCATAAATAAAATATATATCTGTTCTTTAGATATTAGAATAAGACATTCTAATAAAATTGTTTTAATAAAAAATAATTTATTATGAAATGTATTGTCTTTCATATCATAATCAGGATTATAATACTAATACTTTTAACGAAAGAAAATGTTAACTAGTGCTCATAATTTTATATATGACAAAAATATTCATGTTTTGAAATGACCAAAAAATGTTTAAAAAATTTTTGAATTTATATAATATGATAAAAAAATAATGAGATATGTAAGATTATAATTTTTTTACTTTTTTCAAAGTAATTTCTGGGATTAAAAATAATTAAAAATGTCAATGTGTTGTCTGTGTGCGTCATCTTAAACTTATACATATATATCAATAACGATAACAATAATTATTAAAAATTCCTGTCTTTAATGCTTCACGGTTTTTATTTCTTTTTTTAATTAAAATTGAAATTGAAAGATAATTTGATTTCAATTCGAATATAACATCGAAAAAAGTAACAAAATAAATAAACACAAAAAAAATACAAAAAGAAAATTTTTAAATCCTTCTCAGATCTACGTGATCTAAAATGAAATTTACATAAATAGTATTTATTAAATATGTAATTAATAAATTTATGTAATTTATGTAAATTATTTATTTGCATGAATAATTTTAATCCTATATATATGCTATATATTTATAAAAATCACAAAAAAAACAACAATTAATGAAATACAAATAGCAAGATAAAATTAATAAATGACCAACATAGACATTGCATAAAATTTATAGAAAATTATTTTAAAGAAAAGAAAAATAAAAAGTTTGCACTGTATATTCATATGTAATCTTCTTCATTCTTAGGGAGAACAGAACACGACATTAAAGTTAGATTTCTTCAAGCATTTTATAGAAATTATGTTTTAATTATATAATTAATATATTTAGGGAAATTATATATATAGGAACATATAATGAAGAATTTTCATTCTTCGATAAATTAATGAAAGCCATTTAATGTATCGTGTATTCCAATTATCGATATATCACGATTTTAATATGAAAGGATGTGTTCCATGGGATGAATGAAACACGTTAACCTGTTATGCATGTGCGTAATCCTTGTAACGCCGCTCAATTCATTCATATGCTAATGGAAATTAATGCGTTCCGCCCCCCGGTATCTACG
Organism: Apis mellifera; assembly: GCF_003254395.2. Classification (NCBI taxonomy): domain Eukaryota; kingdom Metazoa; phylum Arthropoda; class Insecta; order Hymenoptera; family Apidae; genus Apis; species Apis mellifera. The sequence continues at coordinate 7,074,417 of NC_037644.1, read as the reverse complement.
CACTCCTCTGTCGAGTATAATATTTGCATCATCGATGTTTCTCAACCTGTGAATACATGGTCTTCGACTGGAGTGCAAGTCGCATGTTTGACAGATGGTGAATGCATGGTGCATCGTTCTGTCGAAATATGCGACGATACGATTCGGGGAATTTTGGTGCTAGATGAGAATTCGAGTTTTGCCATTTGAATATTAATGTGTGTTATGCAAATTGCAGCACATTTCGTGTACGCTTTTATGAAATATTAATGAACTTTCCGTCTGTATGCACTGTTTGTTTGTCCTATAAACGTGTTTATGCGTACTTTCGCACTTTTGTACGGAATACTGCGTATATATAAGGAATAAATGGGAATCGAGGAATAAAAAGGTTTTATAAAAAATATTTTTGAGAGATAAGATATTAGATTTATTTGATAACAAGGATAATTTTTTTTAATATGTTGTTATCAATATTTGATGGTTATAAAAGCTCGATTGTTATTTATTAAAAAATTATTAATCTAATTCTAAACTCAATATAAATTATGAAGAAATTAAATAAATTTTTAGTTTGGCATCAATTAATTTATATTAATTTTTATATTAAATTTTACTTCAAATCAAAATTCATTTAATTATTAGATTGAATTGTTTACATTTGATTTAACTTAATTTTCTTAATTTGATTGAATTATTTGTAGCAAATCTAATTAAAATTAGTTTGACTTTATTTTAAATAAATAAAATAATATTATACAAAATGATGATTTTAATAATTATAAAATAATTATAAAATAATATTATAAAATTATCAAAAAATCATCGAAGAATGTATCTTTATATGTTAGAATAAATTAAAAATATAATTAGTAAAAAAATAATGTTTAAATTCAATTGATATTAAACTTTAAATATATATATAATTTTTTTTTAATATATATATATAATTCACAATCATTTAAAATTTAATTTTATTATTCAATATATTATATATTAATAAATATCAAAATTAGAATCTATATCATTTTTGCTAACGAAGAATAAATTTATTCATTTTGAAAACATAAAATTTTAAAAGCAATAAATTCTTTGAAAACATCGATTTGATTCTTGAAAATTTTTCTGAAAGAAGTTATTGCAATGTTTAATGTATTAAGTAATGTATTATTGATGTTGCGAGTTGCTTTTGTTGTTTTATGACAAAGTTTAAACTCGAGTTTGAAATCTTATTTGCTCCTTCTTCACCAACTTAATTCACTATCTTTAATCGAATATACAATAAAATTAACAATAAAAAAATCAAATTATTTGATAAAAATATGAAATTATATGTAATACGAACACATTCGATCAAATACTTATTTTAAAATCGTGCTGCAATGTTGATTTAATCCGACCTTTCTGATTCTTTCTTTAAAAAAAATTTTCTTGTATTTTTTTATTAATTCTTTATTTTGATATATATCAACAATTAAAAAAATAATTTTACTTTCTTTTTAAAAAAATAAAAAATCATGAAAAATCAATATTATCACGAACAATAGAATTCACAAAGGATAAGTGAAGATCGTCATCTATTTGGTATTTCCACAACTTATAAATAACTAATTGATATTGGCATATTTATATTAATTATATTTGAATAGAAATGCCCATATTTAACAGCAGCATTTGATTAATTTTAATTTAAATCATAATTTGTTCGATCAGATATGATTGCTTATACGATGACAACGAATATTTATTAATTTCGTTTCATTACGAAATGTATGGACAATTGAAATTATTATGTCGAGATCTTCTGTTAAATGCATGACAGTTAGTCGATCAATTACCAATTAATTATCGATCAATATGCTGTCAAATGGACAATAATTTTAAAACTAAAATTTTTAAATTAACTTAAACTCTAATTTAAACGAAATGAAAATTTAAATCAAATTTTTGAAAAATTTAAAAAAAAATATCTAATATTAAATTTTTAAAAAATATTAAATATTAAATATATGTATAAAAACATTTTTGCGCATATCTTTATAAACGTTGATAACATATTCAAAGTATTCTGACAAAATTTCAGGATTATCGATATTAATGAATCGAGAATCTTACCAATCAATCAGAAGAATAAAACAAACTTTAAAATTTCTCGATGATGAGTAACTTTTATCCAAATATGACCTAGAAAAGAAAGTCTCAGAAGATTGTAAGAATGTGTTTCCTGACACAGGAAAATTGAAGACACCTCATATGCATGTGTATCATTTAAAACATTCGTATTCGTGTGAATTTTATTAGGAAAATTTGTATTTATTAATAATTAAAATTTATATACATTACAATGTAATACACACACACACACACACATATATATATATATATATATATGAAGAAACATAAAGACGTGTCATGTATAATATATATATATATATATATATATATATATACATATATATATATATATATATATATATATATACATATATACATATATATATATTATACATGACACGTCTTTGTGTTTCTTCTTTCTCGAGAATTTTCACCAACGTAATGTATTGATGATAATTGCTTTCGGGAACTATTTATATTTATCGACAACAATCCTCCTCGCAATAAATTCCATTTTAGATGTAACAACTGTAAAACAAGAGATATCGAGGTCTCCTGTCGACCTTCGCATAAATCTCAATTTCTCTTCGAACACAACATCGATCGTAACCGACACAACAGATTCTATAAACCACGAACTCCTGTTCACTTCGCTTGTCAATTACTATTGATCAAGTGCCTACTTTGCTTGTCAAACTCTTTCGATATTTTCTCGTGTCTTCATTCTTCTTGTATAAAAAAAATAGATCTCATTTATTATGTACTCTTTTTTTTTTCATTTTTAAATGATAAATTCATCTTTTTTTCTTTTCTTTTTTTTTTTAATGAATAAATTTCTATATTTTTCGAATTTTCTATGTTTGTGTATTGATATTTCTTTTAAATCTTAATGTTTCTTTCTAAGATTCTTGTAATAAGTAATATTAATGAAATGTTCTTGAATTAATTAAATACGAACAATATAATCTTATTAATATTTATTTTGTATAATTAATTAATATTTTGTATAATAATTAATTAATATAATTATTTTATAAAGTTTGATAACTAAAATGAAATTTTATTTGAAAAAAAAAATGAAAGTGAATGTTAATGAATAAAATTAAAAATACCATTTATCATTATCATTACCATTACTATTATCATTATTCTTAGTGATACATATATTAATTAATAAATTACATCATATATAAAAAAATGTATATATATATATATATATATATATATATATGTATTTTATATATGTATTTTATATATTGAAATATTTAATATTCGATATAAAAATTCAGAATAACTTTAATGATTTTATTTTGTCGATACAAATAGAAAATGGGATTATTTTTCAGAAAAAATCCACATTTTTTACAATTTTTTTATCTAACTTCATAACGTTGTAAAACATATTTTGCAGATTCATGTTATATTTATATTGAATATTTTATCAAAATTAGTTGATATAAAAACAAATGATAAGCATTGAAAAATCTATAGATTTTAATTTATAAATTTATAGATTTTGATCTATAGTACTTTTTTTTAAATCCTATTTTAAATAATTTTATTTCAGCTTATTAGCGAGAATCTCAATTAATCATTTATGAGAAATAGTTTCTTGATATTGAAGCTTGCGTTAATTATCTTTCCGCATCCTAGTTGATTTTGGCAGGTTTACATGGTTTCAGATAGTTTTAATCACATTCGGTTGAAGTTACGAAGCACACGTAAAGCATTGAGTAACGAGTAACATGTAGAGACATGGATTGATGTTTCAGTAAAATTCTTTCTAAATTTTTCCATGTTATTTTTTTCTTTTTTAAGAAAGACGGAGATTAACAGACGAATAAATGAAAGAATGAGAAGAAAATATTATATAAATATATATTATATATTTATATAAAATATTAAATATAATATTATAATTATTATAATATTATATAAAATATATTATATTTCTTAGAAATTTAATCAATGTTCCTTTAATCGATCACTGAATGCAAATTAGTTTATATTGTTTAGATCTCTTTTTCGCTTTTTTTTATATTATGTATTATAAATTTGTCATAATATATATATTTTGTTATATATCTATTTTTTAATATTTATATTTTAATATATTGGATGCTAACACATTGACAATATACTATTCATAATCAATACATTTTAGCTACTTTTAATTTGTATTAGATTTATTATTTATTATATTGCATTTATTAATTATTGCATTATAAAGAAGTTCAAATTAGTTCAGAAATTTAGATTAAGTTCAGAATTAATGTATCTAATATCACGTAAGTATCAAAAAAATATAAATAAATAATCCAATCTCATAATATTTTACTATGAAATAAAATTTTGAAATAATATATGATATAATATTACCTGAGGAAAAATATGTTAAAATCAAAGTGTGACAGTCAACGTATTAACTTTCGAATCACTGGTCAAAAAATGGTTGACCCGGATCACTTTTGATCCATATCTGAGTTGTAGATACTAAATATTATTTATGCCGCCAAAAACATAGATCAAAAGTGATTGGACCAGAATTAAAATAGTTTTATTAAATGATAAATTGAACTGTTGCAAATATTCCTTAGAAAGATTATTAAATTTATCGAGAACTCAAATACTTAGAAGTACAAATATTTATAAATCCAAGCATAGAATTCAAAGCTGTCCTAAAAACATCATCTTATAATCATTTCAATATGTATTTAAAGATTAAAAGATTTGCTTTCCGTTAATAATTTCATCAATTTAATATCAATATTTGATATTTCAATTTTAACTCTAAATTTAATTCCATTGAAATACTAAATTCTGCTTAAACTTTATTTGATTTTAAATTTGCTGACATGATGTGAAAATCAAAGTCAACGTTTCTTCTCCTGATTAATAATTCGATCATTTTTATATATGATGTAATAAATAACTAGATATTTAATATTTATAATTATCATCATTAAAAATAATATGTACTATAAATCTAAATCAAATTTAATACAAAAGATTTTATAATATCCAAATGCTGTAAAATATAATGGTTCACTCTTATTCAGAATAAATACTTGAAAATGTTAGAGAATTTATTTATAAGTATTTTGATATTAAAATGAATACAACATTATATTTCATTTTGATATAATCTACATATATTTTATTTTAATTTTATCTTGTAATTTTACTTGTAACTAAAAGTAATTGATTTATAATATAATTTCATTGAAAATGTAAAAATATTTAATATTTCTAACTATAAATAATATTTATTATTTTATGAAACAATGAGAATTATATAATTCATTTCCAAAAACTGTCAAGAAAATTAACTTTAAATAGATAAAAAATTTCTATTAAACTATTCAAACAATCTAATTCGACTAATGTTTGATTCTATTTGAAAACACTTTTCCATTTCTCAAAGAGATTTCGAATATATTCTAAATTGAAGTCTAATCTATTTAAAACCAACTTCCTTTTCCTCTCGTAGAAAAGCAGAATTCAAGAATCTGCTCTCTAAATGTTTGCTAATTATCACATCTAACATTGAGCACGTGTTCGATCCCATATTCCCTCGTGGTATTCAAATTTTTCGCATTCGGCGCAAAACCGTGTATGCATGACCACGTATCCACCATCAGAGAGATTTTGAATAATCATCCCAGGTGGGCAAGCATAATGGTGACGCGTAACGTACACATACGATGGATTTGTCGTTTGACACTCGGCCAGCACCCTCTGGCAGCCACGTAATGACGTTATATGTAGCTAGCTTACAATAACGATCGTTGATGCGTGGGCTCGACCAAGCAAGCGTAACGGTAAAGAGACCCGTGTCGAATACGTTTCACTTAGCTCCTATTCGTTTCCTGAATCGTCCTCTCGGTTCGCCGCTCCTAATGGTAACGCAGAGTTATGTTCTTCCGTTACTGTCTCTCGTTACCAGTTGGCTTTGTAGACTTATACGTGATTGTGTTGATTTTTCGCGGATTAAGGATTTACAAAAGAATTATGGAGGATAACTCGAAACTCGAAAATTTTGATTTTTTTTAAATTTTACAATTTTTTTTTTTTTTTGACCTAAAATGAGTTTTGATAAATATAAAAGTTGAAAATAGGAATATAGGAATGAATATAAGAAAATTATGAAAATGTTCGTTTTTTCCGTGGATATTTATTATAGTTTTCAATATAAGAAAATATTGAAGATTTTAGTAGGAATTTTATAAAAAATTTAATTGTATAATAATTAATGTATTTAATTAATTATATATTCATGGGATATGCATTTGAAAGATTGAAGGAAATATTGAAATAAAAGATTTATCTATTTTTAGAGAAAATATGCGATTATATGGTTAATACATCGATTAAAACTAATGTTGGTAAATTTTGGATAATTAAGTTTGCAATTTGCTGATTTCAATAGAATTTTTTCATTCTTGGAAAGAATAAAATATAACAAATTACTTTAAAGTTTAACTACTTATTTCTGAAACATTCTATAAAATAAAATAGAAACGAAGCAAATAAAATAAAAGTGTACTTACACAGATAACTAAAATAAGAAACTAAAACTAAATAAGATAAAGTTATTATATGGATAATTTATAAATGACATAAGTAGCAAGTATATAATTTAGTTGAAAATGAAAGGGCTGAAAGAACGTCAAGTTAAATGAGGCATAAATAATTTTCCAGTTCCACTAAACCTTGTAAAATTATTAATTGCACGATCCTATTCTACTACATAATATAACGTTTGTATTATATGCATTCCGAAAATAAAACGTTCTTTAAACGCTTTAACTGAAGAAATTGAATGGTACATACGTAAATAACGAAAATATTCGATTATATCAAAGATTGTCGTAATAAATGTGTTATAACCATATACCGAGTAGCAATAGCAAAATGAATGCATGTATCTATTTCCCCTGTAGCTATAAAGTGTGTTGGTCCATATCATCATGATATTACAGCGTTCCTGAAATAACAGTGTAAGAACTATCTAAAGTGATAGAACCGTCACACGTGTTTTTCATCGTGTTTGATGATACTAGTTCTACTTAACGACAATCATTGTATTACTTTAGGCTTGAGATGAGGGAATATCCAAATTGGAGGTTTAAGGGATAAATTTCAGAAAAAAATAAGAAACTTTGAGCAAAATTTTTTTTTTAAATAATAACATATATATGATGGATTTTTTTTTGTACAAAGTTTTATAATTGATATTTAAAAGAATATTTGACAAGTGATTGTTTTTGAAAAATTATATTTTTCTATTAAAAATATTTTTAAAGTTCAAACTACATATTTTAGCTCTTTGAAAAACGAGATTATTAACTTTGATTTTAAAATTATTATCTGACTTATGAATATTCAAATATTCGACAACTACCTGAGAGAATAAAAAATATCTGACTGCATTTGGTAATTCTCTATTCGTATTAATATCTAAATACTTAAAACTTTTTATATTTATAATTTTTATTTCTATATGAAATAACAACATTAAGGAATAATTATTCAATTTTTAATATTACTACTGATAATAATACAATCAAATTTAAATGAAAAGATTATTGAATTGTAGAATTATAAAGATTTTGATTTATGATATTACAAAAATTTTCAAATAAAAGAGATTTAATAAATTAAAATTTTATAAAAATTTTGCATAGCATGAAAAATCAAAAAATATTATTTAAAACAATAAAAAAAAATTAATAATTAAAAGAAAGAATATAATATTAAATGATTGATTTCTGGTATTTTGTAATATTTTGTAAATAGAAGAGATTCGAAATTCTTCAATTTAAAAAAAAGATAAAAATAATTATACATAAAGATTTAATTATTGTAAGTTGAAATTATAAAAAGATAAAATAATAAATATGTGTAATAAATAATTCAAATTAAAATAAATTTTATTTCGATTTACAAAAATTTTCGCAATGAAAAAAGACGAATGAAATTTTGTTTATTTTTTTTTATACTTTTTTGTACTTTTATAAAAATTTTTGAATTATAGAGTCTATGTATAATTTTTATTTCAATATTTTAAGAAATGAATTTGTATACAAATCTAAATTAGATGTATACTGTATACATTCTTTACATTATACAATCAATTTTACATTATACAATCAATTTCTTCCTTAAATAACATGCAATTATTTATTATCTAAATTAGTCACTATATTCATTCAGTATAGTACTCTGCAAACTTTATTTGGATACCTTTATTCTTATATAAAAACAAATATTTCCTGATAATAAAATTACGTCCAACCTAAAAATTGTTCATTTACTTAACGGAGTAATTCTACGTGGAAAAATTTCACAGTTACCTGGATATATGGTGGAAATTTTTCCGTGGCATCTCATAGATTCGATTCCATCTACCTGCTCTACTTAATTTATTGAAAATATAATGGTGAAATAAAAAAATCTCTATTTTCCAAAAATCATATAGAATACGGTTCTATCGTACGGTAGCTAAACCAAGATGTATATAATCGTTTCCCCTTAGTCGTATAACATTCACGCCACTGTTATCACCGTATTACAGCTTTGGTGAAATAACAGTTCAACATCCGCGTAATGCACGTGAACATCGGTAAGCTTTCACTCCCACTCGATGTCCCCGGGTAACTTAACGGTAATCGTTTTACATTTTCAAGCCCAACGGGCGCCGAACGATTCAAGGAGAACTAGTATTTCATTGATAATTCACCCCGTGTCCCGACCTTTGCGACTACAAGCTACGTACAATGTACTTACAGTGCATCTGTGTACTCACGCGCGCACTAACTGACAAGGAACATCGAATGAATTCGTATATCTATAGTATTTATCATGGGTATTAATGCGATTCGTGAGCAATTATGTTAGTTATTACGTCGATTGAGCCATCTTTTGTTATTAATTTCGATACGTTTCGTGTTATTATAATGACACGAATTGAAAACGACACTTGATATCTTATGAAATATATTAACTTGTTTATACTTTATTATATTTTGAAAAATGTTCGTTTCTCTTATTTTCAAATAAACTTACAAGAGTTTGTATTGCCATATTTAATATTTAACATTATTTGTATTTTATGATCTTGTTTACAAAAATTTATGATCTTATTTACAAAAATAAGAGAAAGAAAAGGAAAAGGAAAAAATACGTTGTCTCCATGTGAACGGATCTGATAGTCATTATTGATCGATACTGATACTATTGATAATATTCAAATAATTCAATGCTAAAGAAATATTATTATGTATAAATGTTGATCTAATATCGATATGCAGTTTTAAATAAATTTGTATTATTTTTCGATATCGATCTCGAGAAAATACCCATTTAATATTATACGATTTAAGATTTTCGATTTCTTTCATTTATAAATTTATAAACGAACGAAAATCAAGAATTAATTGTATCAAATTTTGATTATACTAATCAATACATACTGTTTTTTTTTTATTAGCTGTATTTTAAAAGTGTTTATCTAAATTATGTCGCAAAAATGAAGAGATGAATATGAATAGATTAATTTATATCTATTTAATTTACAACTATTCACTCATTTTTTTCGAATCAATATCTGGTTAATATCTAAAATGAAAGCTAAGATATCGAATAGATATCGAAATATTCGAATATTGATATCTTTAAGGTATCAAATGGTTTATGATTCGGTATAGAATTGGTGTCATTTTAAAAGATATCGATATTGAAAAATGATACCAAGTATCTAATTTTCATATGTATTGATATTGGATCAAAATTTATATGTGAAAAAAAATATGATATTTTTTATATTAATAAATTTGATCGTATTTCTAATCTCTGTTCTTGGTTAATTATGAATTATAATACTTGAAATTTATTACAGTATTTAGAAACGTGTGATTATTACAATATTTGAAAACATTTAATAAAAAAATTGACTTTATGGAGAAATATTTAATGGAAAAACTTGTTTTTATAAAATTTCAATGTTGATATAAAATTTTTGCATAATAATTTCCATTATTAAATATCTAAATAAAATTATAGATGTTATATTACACTAATAACGATTTCAATAATTACATTAAGCTTGTTATAAGAAATTTCAAAAATATTTTATATATTAAAATTTTTTAAAGAATATAGGATTTTTTTTGTATTATGTATATGTTGAATTGGTTAGAAAATAATATCTTTGTATTATATGTACTTTTCTTATATTGTGTGAAAAATAACATCAAATTTATAGATGCAAAAATAAATCAATTTATTTTAAATTCATTTAAATTTTATATAAATATTGTAAAATAATAATATTGTAAATGTTTCTATAATAAATGAAAACTGTCTATCATATCAATTTTTAAATATTATTTATTTTATAATATATATGTATTATTTATTTTATTATATAATTCAAAATTCAATCACGAAATTTAGTAAATCAAAATTTATTGATATACATACATTGATTTGAAAAACATTATTTCAAAAATATTTTCATATAGATAATTGCATTTATATCTTTTTTAAATATAAGGGATATAATATAGAGAATATGTGAAAATAAAAATATCTTATATCCAAATATTATATTGTTTAATCTAAATAAAAAATTGGTACTGAATTTTTCTACTGACTTAATATTATGTATATAAAAAAAATTTTAATACTTTTGAATTAAATTTTTCAAATTAATATGTGCGTCGAAATTTTGATTTATTAAATTTGGAAATATTTTAGCAATACATTCAAAATTATGAAATATTAAAAATTTATGAAACATTGTTGACACATTGAACAGATGGTACAGGTTGATGCTGCGAGGATTCTTGGAATTGTATATTTATTAGAAACACAGTTTTCGTACATAGTTGGAGTGGTCTTGAAATTTAAGACAATATTTTCCAATCATGCCAATCTCATTCTATTTGAAAAGAATTATTACAAACACTCGCAGATCAGTTTCTTAAAAACAACAAATTCGATGAGTATAGCCCCTCTAATGTTAAAAATTTTTAAATTGGATGTATCTTTCAATCAGGGAGTTGGTCTACTGTATTATTGGTCGCTTATGTATTCTATCAAAGATCTTTATCTGAGCATGGATAAGATTTTAGAAGGTACGAGCATTTTGTCAGAATTTTTCGAACATTAGAATTTTTGTAACCTCTTTCTTAAATCTCCGAATTTTACATTTTATCTTCCGAATCTTGAACTAATTTCGAACGAATATAATTTTAGAAATTTGTGAATTTAATGATAAATGTAAATCTTTATTATCATATAAACTTTGTTTTTGATCGTTTTGGAATAGAACTTTGTTAACAGTAAACTTTGTAATAAATTAATTTTATTATTATATATACAATATATACCATAGTTCCTGGAATGAGTTGGAGCTAACAAACATAACATTGTATCGAGTTGCCACATCGAATATATATCATGTTGACATTTAAATTATTTCAAAATAAATTTACCATACAATATATTTGAAATTTTATAAAAAAACTAATTATTGATACAACTTTTCATTCGAAAATTATAATATTTTATATACAATATATGCAAAATTATATTTATTAAATTTATGAAACATAACATTATATTGAATTGAATGTAATATTGAGTATTATATTATCGAATTATCTTGATATTTTAGTTATTCATGGCTCTATTTCATTATCATTTAATTATCGATGTTACTCGTTCACATTTGTTGTGTCATTTGATTTAGTATTCAGAAGTAACGTTAGATAACGTGCTTCTATTGATTTGTCAGTACGGGTAATGGATTTCGATGCATAACACAGAATGCCATGGAACGCGTCCGTGTGGTTACAGCAAGGGATTAATACGGCTATTATGGAACGACAGGTATTCCATATGTGCCTGGTATTTCGTAAATGTTAATGTAACTTGATCATTTGATCGATACGAATGTAGATCAAAATATTAAAATATAACACAATTTCTTAAAACTTAGCATAAGATATCGATTTAAAAAATAATTTGTCATTTTACACAATAGTTATAATTATGTGATCGCTAATTATATATATATTTAATTATATTAAATATATATATAATTATATTATATTATAAATATTATATTATTATATTATTATATTATATATAAGAACAATGTATACTTATATGCAAAATATATTATAAAATCTAATATAATTTCTCTTTTTTTCTTCAAATTATTCTAATAATTATAAATTATTGTACAAAAAAATTGTTGTATAAAAAAATTTTTTATATAAAAATTAAAAATATAAATTTTCTTTTTAAAAATTGACATATAAAAAATCAAATTTTTTTAAATGAAAACATTTTTATTTTGACATATTCTTGATTTGCATTAGTTTATATTTATATCATTTATTAATAACATTTTTTATATATATATATATTTTTTTATATTAGATTTCTGTCTATTATCTATCAAATTGTATTATAAGCCATCCATGTGCACTGATTACATATATTTAATCATATATTTTAATGATTACATCTTATGAGTATATGCAAAATTTTATTTATAAAATCATTTTTATCAATTAATTAAAATCTTTCTTTGATATATAATATATTAATATATTCAAGATATTTTTAGAGAGTTGATTCAAAAGATCAAAACAAAACAAAACATAATAATTTTAGTTAAAATTTATTAATTAAATTATGAGCAATTGAAGATAATGTTATATTCTTTCATTTAATGCGAATTAAAATTGTTAATAATTATATTATAACTTTTTATAAAATTTTTTATAAAATAATATACAATTATTAGTTTAATTTATATTTTAAACATAAATTATATAAAACATATTTAATGAAAGACTTATTGTATGTACACTTACCTTTTGTGTTTTTCTTATCTTTTATATAATGAATTTAACAAAATTTAAATTAAAATATTTTCGAAAATAAATAATTTTATATTGTAAGTGGTTTAATAGTTTTTTTGTACAAAATATATGATTTTTATATAATATAATATAATATAATATCCTAATATAATATAATATAATATCCTTCATTAAGCAAAAAATTAATAACTTCTACATCATGTAATTTATGAAACATTTTTTTATGCAATAAAAATGATTTATAAGTTATTTAATTGATTACGTTTTGTTATTCATCATATAAATATAAATGATTGGAATTTAATGATATATTTAAAATAAATAGCTATATGTATATTATTACATTTATTAAAAATAAATTTTTTTGTTTGTGTTAATTTGTTAATTACTAAATTAATTGTTAATTTGTTAATTATTAAAAAACTTGAAATCCTCTATTTTAATACAAGTTTAAAGAAAAAGTAAGTTCAAAAATAAATATGCTAAATAGTTAATAACTTTTTGACCGTGAAATATTCAATTTATATCAAAATAATTTAATATAATTTAATATAATCGAGATGTTAATTCGATAAAATTGTTTTTTTTTTTTAATTTATATTAGTCATTTTTGCTATTATACGAAAAAGGAATTTTAGGAAATAATTTTAATTATTATTTTTATTTAATTATTTCAAGTATTTTGAAATATATTATATATTTATAAAATCTATTATATCGAATTGGAGTTGTAATTTGCTATTATTCTATTAACGATAATTAATTAATCTACAAATTACATGGAGAATGTTATGTTTTACTTCTTTAATTATATTTTCTTTCCTTAAATAATGGAATATTACAAATAAATTTTTGTTAAAAAAAATAATTATATAAAAAAAAAAAAATTATTTCAAATATATAATCTTTATATATAAATATAAATATATACAAATATTATTTTTAAATGAATATTTCAATAAAATATAAAAAATAGTATTTTAAATAAGCAATTTTTAATTTTAACATCATTATAATATGACATATCGAATATATTATTATACTATTATAATTATAATATTATACTATCATAATTATAATATTATAATACAAGATATTCATTTGGAAGTTACAAAATTTGTTTCAATTCCATAGGATATTCTTATATTACAACATATAAAATTTAATTTATGTTCGATTTCTTCGATAAAATGAGAAATGAAAATAAAAATTTTTTTCATATATATATGTATATATTTATTTTTCGTTTAATTGAAATAATTAAAAGACAATGAAAAAAATTAAAAATTTAAAATTATTTATTTTATTTATATTGAATCCAAAAATAAATAATATTTTTTTATAATTGATATTTATAATTGATATTAATTAAAATTGTATTTGCTTATAGAAATATTTCAGCTTTTTAGTATTTTTAGTTTTAATTTATCTCAAATTTTCGCAATTATGTAAATAGGAACAATATTCAGTGTACGATAAATAGATACTGTTTTTTATAAAATTAAATTTATATTGAAAAATATATTAGCAGATAACTATAACTTAATCGCAATTTCTTAAGATTAAATTCCAGTATTCTTTTCTACTTTTTTTTCTGAATTATCATCAACTTCAGAATTTTTCTATTTTCATACCCATTCAATCCATTTTTCTTTGTATTATTATTCTTTTGCTTCCATACTTATTCACAAATTTTCTGTATATGTATAACCGCACTATATGTACGTAAAAATATAATTTTTAATTTATAAATATTGGTATTATATTTTTCAATCCATTTTAAATTTTCCCAATTCCGCTAACCATTCATTTTCGATCATCACCATCACAATATCGAGCTGTAGTGATATAGTATATATCCAAACAATCGTAATAATCGTGACAATCATGAACATCTATTATCAGGGAATCGAAGCAAATATGAAGGTTGATGGTTCGCGCTCGTGCAACAGAATTCGATATGACGCATTATAGAAGCCCGATGATGCAGTGCTACGAAGGAATTAATCCGAGCTCGGTCGGTAACTATGCCGCGTGCGCGTATCCCTCACTGAGAGCGACTCACGTGCCGCCGCTGTTTTCGCCCACACGTTTATAAATCCCCTCGCAGTTGATTCTCCATCCCCATATACCGTTTCTCTGTCCCTTCACTGGATTAACACTGCCTTTCGTTTTGCTTCTCGTTTAGCCTTCTCTTCCTCTCCTCTTCTCTCTTCTTTCCTATCTCTTGCGTTGTGAACATTCATCCTAATTAGAGCATACCACTGGGCCCATTATATCTTCCATTGATTTGAATTTAACGATTGCCAGACACTGGCATTGTGCGTACGTCGCATGCCTCCCGCAATGTGCTCCAAGATTCTTTCATCTCCCTTTCGCTCGTCTATTTGTATTCTTCGAGCGAAACTGCACTCTTCGCACCTATCTCTTCTCCCGACCATCCAATAGCGCGATCGACGAGATAATTGCGCACCGTACAATTTAGTCTAGACTTGACTCCAGAGTGCTTCTTGGCATATCGACGTTTTATTAGTTTTATTGGGTGTTCTTGTATGGATTGAAATAAGTTTAGAATTTTTTAGCGTGCTTATTAATGGACTATCAATTTTATTTTTGTTACTAGTATATAAAAAATAATGAGTTTGTTTATTTTATCGTAGGTAACTGTATTTTTTGTAAATATAAATAATAATCCTGAATGCTTGTTTTTAAGTTGAAAGAATTTAAAAGAATTTTGAAATATTAATTTATATCATATTATGAAGCGTACATAGTATATGCATGATTGTTAAATAAAATATTTGAAAATTTTCTTAATAAATTTTTTTTAGTAAAAATTATGCAATAAACACAAAAATTTTATTTTTGAGAAATTTTAAAGTTTAAAATTTTTTTTTATACATTTTTAGGAGAATTTTTTTTATTTATGGTCTTGATAGACAATTATTAAATTGTAATCATATTATATCATAAATCAAAATTTTTAAATGATTCTTAAACTTAGATCTATAAATAAACCATAAAAAAATCTTAGGATCGGAAGAAAGTTGCGCTATGTTACCTACAGTGATACTTTTTTATTAATTCACATCCTCACGATCGAGAAAAAAATGAGCTAAAAATGTACGACGTGAAAAATGAGGCGATTTCCGGTTGCGGAAATGAATTTTAAATTGCTGAATATTAATGGTTGGCGTTAATCAATCAGAAAATTTTCTAGAAAAAATATGAGTTAGCGAAAGCTAAGAAAGAACAACAAATATTGTCGAAGTTTTCTACAAAGTTGTACAAGTCTTCACTTAAAAAAATAACGAAAAAATAAAGTAACAAAAATTTAAATATTATGATAATTTATACATGTAAACAGCTATTTTTTTAACAGTGAATTTTTCTCTAATTTTTTTTTTCTTTTTTATTATCAATTATAAAAAGAATAGAGAAGATATTTCATATATTCATTCGAAAAAAAAGAATAAAAAGATAATCCATTTTTAAATTAAAGTAAATATCCTGAATAAATATTGTTTTACAGTAACAAATAATATTAACAAAAACAATAATTATGATAACATTAATCGTTTTTATATAATGGCATTATATATTGGCAAATTCAAATCGAATTTTTAAAAGATGTTTAGCTGCACATTTAAATATTATAGAAAATTTACAGAATATAGGAACATTTTATATATTTATAATATATTTTTGAACTGAAAGTTTTTAGAATATTAATAAATATTATAAACATTTATAATTTTTATAATTTTTATTTTCTTTTGCCTTTTCAATAGCCGAAGATATAAATTCTTGATAAAAGTATGATGTAAAATGAAAATTAATTGGATTAAAATATTGAAATAAATATAGAAATAGTAAAATGAAAAAATCGTGGTCATTAAATGCATTTTAGTAAAAAAGAAAGGCATTATGATACAATAATAATTCAATAATTGCTACATATTACTCCTTGAAACAATTTAGTTAATTTGTAATAACAATAAATTAAATTTAATTAAAATACACAGATTAAATATGAATTAATAATTAGAATTTTACTATCTTAATTTAGAATAGATAAACCAACATAAACTGTTACAATATTTGTTAATCCTATAAACATATTAAAAGTAAATACACGATATTTGGATGCATATATATCAATCAAATTTTAATTATAATATATAGTATAAATCTACTAATACATATAATTTTATTAATTTTGCTGTTAACAATTAATTAATTTAATATATGAGATAGAAAATTATTTGATCTACGATAATAGGTCATATAGTAAGAAATATTTAAAAATCTATATAAATATATAATAAGTAAAATTAATTACAAACAAGAATCTTTAATAATATTTTTTACATAAAAATTAGATTTTTATATTTTTGCATTAATAAGAATTATATGAAATGCGTTTAGTTATTTCTTATGTTTTATACTAGAATTGACAAAATTTCTGAATTTTATTTATAAATTGCAGATATTGCAATTAATTTTGCATAATTTAGATTCGGAATTTTTAATATATAACGCAAAATGCATGGAATATGTCACAAAAATGCATGGAAATTATGAAGATTAGTTTTAAGAAGAATAAATTATTATAAAATATAAATAATGAGAGAAGAAATTTTTAAGAAGACATTTTTAATCATTTATGAATAAGAATCAAGTCGAAAATACGAGAAAAAATTCTTAATCATTTGTGATGATATTAATTTTTAAAAATATCTATTAAATATTGAAATAACTCTAATATTTTATGTATTATGATATCTTAAAAATGTATTATTACTAGGATATAATATAAAATATATAATTAATTTACATTATATTTAGTCATGATTTTATTTAATATCTATTAATAATGATAAATAAATTGTGTAATAATAATGTAGTAATAATGTAGTGAAAAAAATATAAAATTAAAATTTAAATTAAAATTAAAAAATATGTAAAAAATATAAAATTAATTTATATTGTATTTATTGATGATTTATTTCTTGTAATTGTAAATAAAATTTTGAGTTTAATTAATATATGAATATAAATAATTTAATAATGTAACATTAATAGTATAATAATAATGTAATATAATAAATATAAAATTTATATTGTGTTTACTAATCACTTTTATTAACAAATAAATAAGATTTTTAATTTAATTAAGATATGAGTGTAAATAATTTTGATGCCAGGAATGTAATAGTAACCATATACTTTGCTGCATTTGTAAAATAACTAATTTTTTATAAAAGTATAAAATAGTTTAAAGTTGAGTTCGATTATTAATTTTCATAAAAAAACAAATTTTAATATAATATATACAAAATTGTTGGTAATATATACAATTGTTGGTAATATTAATAAAGTTTTGAAGCAAGAAATTATTAATTAAAAATTTTTTAATTGCAATTTATGATTTTATGGTTCTTTTTCAATGGATAAGATATATTAAATTTTTTAAATCAAACTTTAATTAATCTTATTATTGATAATGCTATATTAAAGTCTTATTAAAAATTCAATTTCAATGACAAGTTAATATTAATGTTTTCTGTCACATTGAAGAATTACCATATTATTATTTTGTATTAAAAATATTATCCTTTATATTATATATTACATATTTACATTTATTCTCCATTTTTTTATTCATTTATTCATTCGTTATATTATTAGCAGTTATATTAATTATTTTATTAAGAGTTTGAATTTACGAAATCTGTATTGATCTGCATACTGGCAATATTTATTATATTGGATGTTAAAATTCATAATCGATAGATTTTAAATCTTATTTTAAATAGAATAAAATTTTATCGTACGGAATTATACGAGATTCATAAATGACGTAATTGTATGGGATACGATTATTACATGTAATTTAATTATATAACATATTTATATTGTTTCCAATTGCGAAATACGTTATGTAGCTTAAATCCTTTGGGATTACTCCATTATAAATATAATATGAATTATTAATGCAAAATATAAATCTTCCACCGAACCTTGTAGCTAAATCATACGTGGTAAATTAAAATTGAAGGATTGACGGATTTTGACTAATTGAAATATAATTTATGAAAATACTATATATATTTATACAAATGCATATATTTTTTTTTAAGTTTTATGTTAAAAAAAATTTTTTTTTTCAATTTATTTGCATATAAAATCATCATCTTGTATCTTGATTTTGAATAGAATTTGCACGCATAAAAAAAAAGTTGTTCTTATCTTCTTCTATCAAAATGTGGAAATTTATTTCTAATAATTTTTTAAAAATAATTATTTTAATCTAATTTAAAAATAATTATTTCAAATAACGTTATTTATTTTTAACAAATAATGAAATTAAAATAAAATAAATGATTGTGTTAGAAGAATGAATTGAATTAATTTCAAAATTCATTTTCGTGACAGACGAGGTATGTGAACTCGCGATATCGTAGATTCGGCTTGTTGGATTATCATAATACCATATATCGCAACGTGCCGCTTCCTAAATAAACATTTACAACCAACGGTGTTCGCATAATGTATTCGCACGTGATCTCCATACAAACACACCATTACGTAGAATCTCCTGATTTGTTTATCGATTAGATCAGAACTTAAAGTGCATGTTAGTGCAATCTATGTGTTTATAATTTTGTGAAATTATTTGTAACGCATTATAATTACAAATCTTTGTATATAGAGTAAAAGAACATGAGACATCTGTTTAGTATAATAATATTTTTATAAAGAAGTGTAAATATTGAAATATTGCGGCAAAATAAAAACAAATAATAAAATCATTTCAGAACTGGTTAAAATACTTTTTTAAATAATAAATAATCTTATTTATTTATTATTAATTTTATTTTAAAGTATAATTTTCAAAATGAAATATTTTATTTTGTTCGATACAATAAACTTTTCATTTATCAATAAAACTTATATTTTATTAATTATATAATTTATTCATATAATTATAATTAATTTATTTATTTAATAATTAATATTGTATATTATTATGATTATTTTTAGCGATTCTTCAAATTTGTAGATTCAAAATATTAAGAAAAAAATTTTAATATAATAATAAATGTTAAATATAATAATATTTTATATATTTGAATTATAAAACTCTGAAAATTATTATTAATAAAAAATTGTATCACAAAGTTTAAATTTTTACATAGGATATTTATAATATTCTTAAATTATATTTAAACAATTTATATTATATCATATTACAATATTAATATAATATTCTCATTAAATAAAATTATTTTAGAAAAAAACGTTTTTCTATTAAATTTAATTATAATTTTCCATTAGATGCTTTTCAAATTTATAAAATATTTTATGAATATTATGAATAACTTTGCTGAAATAAATAATGTTATAATAATGTTATAATAATAAATGTTATAATGTTATAATAAAGTTTGATTATTGGTAATTACATGTATTAATTACATATATTATTATTTGAACAAAAATTTGAAATTATATCTAATCTTATGTTAATTTTATTATTAAGTCAAAATTAATACTAATAAATATGAATAGTAATATTATTTAATTAAATAGATTTTACAAGAAAAAATTTTCTAATTATCGAATTTTAATTTAATTTTTCTTTTAATTGATTAGATTTTACAGGACATGTCAATTTAAATAATCTAAATTTGATCGATATACGATTTTCCTAAATAATTTTATATATTATATATTTACTATGTTAATTGCTTCTAAATGCAATTATCTAAAATTTTATATAATATAAACTATATTTTACAAAATAATTCCACATAATGAGAATCTTTAATGATAATCAAGTATACAGTATATAATAAAATTTTATGTGCCATAAATAGCATAAATTTTTATTTACAATTTACAATTTATTAATAAGTTAATAAAGTTCAAAGTTAAAGAATCACAATGAAATTCAAAGTTCGTATTCTAATGTAACATAATATGCAAAGTTCAGTTTAAAGTTCAGAATGCTGTTAATTAATTAATTTGTTTTTGCACTTATTTTCATCTTGCCCATTCTTTTTATAAAGTTTTTCATGTTATATAACGACAATAATGATCTAATGAAAAGTTTTTGTCAAGTTGAAAGAAGATCATGTCCAATTATGAAAATTCAGAATTTCGGAGGCGTATTTCCTCTGTCCATGTCAGGCTATCCATGTCTTGTCAGGTGAAGATACGTCCGCACGTCAATCATGGATAATAATTAATCCTATTAGCTTACGTCTATTGTCCTTAATCATAAAAGATAAGATTACAATATGGCTATTGAGCAGAAATGTTGAAAACTCTAATGTTCCTATTAATGATCAAATATTGAGATTGACTTAAATTAAATATTAAAAGGATTTTCAAAAATAATTAAAAATTTCGATTGTATCATATAATTTAGATATGTGAATATTTGTAGCTGTGGTTGTGAATAGATTGATAATATTCATAATTGCACTTATATATATATATATATATATATTTTATCGTAAAATATCATATATAATAGCAAAAAATAATTTCTATCGTATTTTTTATTTCTGATGTTGTGATTGCACATTGTTAAAAAAATATTAATATTTATTGAGAAATTTATCTAAATAAATATTTTTTCTTGAGAATTTTATTTTCACATTATATATATATATATATATATATTTTAACTCTGAATGAAATGCATAAAATACTGAAATTTTGATTTAAATAAAAAATAATTTAATTTAAATTATTTATGTTATTTATATATAAAAAAATATTATTAATTTGTTATCTAATAAGTTTTAAATATAATATATATATGTGTATATATATATAAAATTTTTAAAACTTGTTCATTAAATTAACAAATTATATATTATATATATATATATATATATAATATATTAAATATAGTAATTTATTAGTTTATTACTTTCTATCATACAGTTTCTTGTAATTTTATATAAACCCAATTTCCGCAATAATTTTTTATCTATTTTCTATTTTGTATTTAAGCGAAATAGTATTTCAAATATGTTGTTTTTTTTTCTAATTATTTCATTAAATATTATAATAATAATAAATTGTCCAGATAGTAAAACATTCGAGTATTAAAGGATACTATTTCAATATATAAATCATTTCGTATAAAAATATATAAATGGAACAGAAAATACATTTAACAAGTCATCTTAGTTTGGTCATTATCGTTTATTCTCACGATAGCTTTAATAAAGGACCACCATGATATTATTAAGTGTTCATAAATGTCTAAAGGCAGAAGTGCAGCTATGACTATTCTCATAAATTGTTCAATAACCATGGAAAGTATATAGCTTAACATTCTCCAGAACATTTACATCTGATAATTTTGAAATATTCTACTGAATATAATCTACTATTTTAATTATATAATAAATAAGATTTAGATACATTTTGATTATTCTGTCATTTCGAATATCTTTCAGTTATTTTATTAGAAATTTTATTGGAATTCTCACATTTATTTGAAAATTTTTTTGTCTTTCTAATATATTCTCTTCATTTTTAATTAAAAATTAATCATATTTTGTATGATGAATTGACATTGTAGGGAAAGTATAGAATAAGAAATGTACTGAAAGGAATATCATAATTATCTAAAAAATAGTACATGTCTCTTTATTTGTGGTATGATTGAAATTTTATTCATAGTATGAAATATTTTTCTTATGAAAAAATTAAATCCTGTTTGTTGTATTACAAATAGTTATATTAAATCTTTAAAAACTATATCATATCTTCCATCGTTACTAGTTATATATATGAAAATAAATGAATTTCTTTTATATTTTAAAATTTCAAAATAAAATTTTTTTTATTATTTTAAAACATTTCGTGAACTATTTAATTCATTTTTCATTATTATATTTAATAAAATTAATTTATAAAATATGCTTTCTATTAATATTTTGATAAAATAACTTATTCTTTTATTATATATATTATCTATTTTTTTATTATATCTTTTATTATATATATATTAATTAAATTAAAATTAAAATGATCGTTTAATTTAGCTTTTCAGAAATGTTTCATTTATGTCTTCCTTATAAAAATATATAAATATAAAATTATATACAAATTAGAACTATACAAATATACATATAAATTAAAAATCTTTTAAATTGTATTTCCTATATTATTCAATATTATCTCTTATACTATTTATTATAACAAATGAAGATTAAAGAAAGAAAAGAGCTCGATAAGTCATTTTTTAATTTTTACAGAAAAACAATTATATTATTGTATTAGTTTTCTATTATATTTATGATTATGTAAATGTAATATATAATTTCTTATCTCTTTAATTTTATTATATCATAATATTTATAAATATAATATTTTTATATAATTATGACATAATAATAATATAAAATACTTATCAAGTTTCTAAAATTTTTAACTGTAATGATTGCATAAAAAATTTTTGAATGTTAACTCAAAAGTTTTTTTAAATCAAAAGTTTGAAAATAGACTTTAATTTTCAACATTACACTTTAAGTAGGTTATTTTTATTCTCAGAATTGAATATTTGTCTGTATTTCTCTGTATAGAAAAAATTCCATTTTTAATTAACCTAGCCCTATGTATATTGTTTCGACATTTGTTGGTATTCACTAGTCAGATAATAATAAATTTTATAATTGCTTGCGTCACATTGTGTTAAATTTAATACAGCTAATTTTTTTAACTTTAGACTATCATTGTTTTCTAAACTTCTTTTTTTTATTTTTTAGTAGTATTTTATTAGAAAATAATATTAGAAAATAAATGAAAATAAAATATATTAAAGTTACATTACTTTTCAATCGATGTTTTCTTATATTTAGAATTATTATATTTATCGTACTATCAAAAAATATAAAAAAGTAAAAAAAAATTTAAAAAACATAGTATTCTAAAATGAAATTTAATCTAATATTTTTAATAAAATAAATCCTTTTATCATAAAAAAATATTTTTATTTTTTTAACATGTTAGTTTTCCACAAATACAATATACTGTGTTAAAAAATAGAATATTTTTAAGCTGCTTTATTTCATAAAGTTTGACCGATATTAAATATTTTAATGGCTTTAACGTTTTTATGACTCTTGTTTTGTTTCTTAAAAAACTTAATCTAGTTACCTCGGACTTATCTATCTTTGGTAATTATAGTTTCGAAAGTTCTGGATTAATTTTTGATTAAATCGAAAAATTTCTGAGATATTAATGAAAAATTTTGGAAACTATGCTTTGAAAGCTGCATACAGATATTATTATTACAACAATCTTATAATAGTTATTATCGTCGAGTTTCAAATAATGGATAGATAGTCTAGTTATATTTTAGTATCCATAGGATGTCCTGCCCTGATAATTCACATAAAGTCTGAGCATTCTCAAGAAATTAAATACATTTAATTTATCAAATAGTATAGTATAGTATTCGAGTATAGTATTCTGTATAACTAAGAATAGAAAAAAATAAATTTGTAAAAATGATTTGATATGACAATATGTTGTTATTTTGAGTACATTTTGAATAGAAGCAATAAGTATTAGATTAAGTTAGAATTATTGTCAATATTTGCAAGGTTTTTGTAGAATTTTTCAGTTAAAGATTTTAACATAGAATATGTATATATGTATGTGTATGTGTGCGCGCGCATGTGTATATATCAAAATTGGTTTTGACAACAGAGATTTCTACAGGAGAGATTTATATAAAGAGTATTTATATACAGAAATTTATTAATATCTGGAAAAATTTTATATTTCATTATATTTTTCAAGTTTCGCGTCCATCATAGTCTTTCAACTTTATCCGCATCTTTAAATAAAAAATGAACACTACTCCAATGTCTTGGAAAATAATCTTAACAGAGAAATATAATTCCCCTCACCGACAATGATAACACCAGTGATGAATTCTCAACCATGTATACGCGTTATCGCATTATCTTTGTGATTTACGACAATACACGGACCTAAATATCTCCCCGTAAAGCCGTCGACGCGAATGTCTTGAGAGGATTAAAGCTACGTCGCGTAGGAACGTAGGCATCAAGAATACGACGCCAGTGTCATCAGACAGTCCATGTACGCAAGCATGTTGTGTTATAAAGTAGAGAGCGTTGCACCCCATCACGAGGGCAAGAGCTTTTCGGCCGTTTGCGCTGAACGCGGTGTTCCGCTCCGTAACGATTATCGGCTTAGCTAATGTGTCCTCAAGAATCCTCGAATGTCTCTCTGTCTGTGAATCCAAGAAGGGTTATTCCTCCTCTGCAAGCGCGCGCCCCCTTTACTTGCAGCCTCTTATCCGGCTGCCGCTTATGTTTCAAGCCAGTCACTTCGAACCGTCGTTTTGCCAGCGCGATGAAGCCGCTCATTCCCGCGAGCGTTCGTTCCAAAGACGGTCGTCAATGCGCCACGTAACGATTATTTTAAACAACCTGCCGACCAAGGAATACAAAGTGGATTCTTACGTAAATGCATATCCTCTTTTCTCTCGACCTATTCCACCTCTGCCCCTTCTGCCAATTCGCGATTCGTCCTCCATCGTTTTCTTCCGTTCCGCGCCTTCGATCGACTTAGATTTTCTCTCTCTCTCTCTCTCTTCCTTTTCTCTCTTCCTTTCGCCTCCTATTTCGCCTTTCCAGTTTCGTTTTTACTCGTTCTTTTATTTTTCGCCGCTTTATTTTTATCCAATTTTCGTTTGTCTTTCTATGGTTACGTTACACCTTATGTTTACGTTTTATGTTTGCTTTTATTATTGCGTTGCTGCGTTTTATCTTTTTCCCTTTTTAGTTTTTTTGTTGTCTTGTCTGTTTTTGAGTGGTTTTGTTTTCATAAGTATGATTTTAACCATTTTGTTTTCTCTTTTTCCATGTATTTAAGCAAAATTTGTTGTGTTAGCTGATTTATTTATGTTTTTCCGTGTCATTTTTATGCAATTTTATTTATTTTATCTGTTTAAATTTATCTTTTCTGTTTTTTTCTTTCTCTTTCTGTCTTTGTTCTATATATATATTCTATATATATATATCAATATCGGAAATATAAATCTGACAAATATTTGCAAAGTAAATATTATTGCAATTTTATTCGATAAATATGTTGATTTTTCGCGTTGAATATACAAGCGAAAGCAATTGAAGAATAATAATATTTTTATGGATATAAAACAATAACGTGAAACAACTTAAGCAAGAATTTTTTGCAAAATCTTAGCAAAATAAAGATACTTCAACGAAACAAATTATTTTATTAGTTGGTACAAATCAATAATCAGAAGTACATTATTTCAATATAAAAAAAAACAATTATTCGTGTAAATATCTTTCAATACTTTTATTAATTTTCTTTTTTTAGTATTCATATATATTCATATAATATTTTATATATCATTATATTCATAATTTTCTTAAAAAAAAATTATCTTCATTTGCTATTTTATATAATATTTAATTATAATTAGACAAATATTTGCAAATACTTGCAATTATAAATAACTTTTGATTTTTACATTAAGTTTCTTTACATGATATTCAAAGAAAAATATCTTCATTTGTTTCGTACATTTATATAATTAAAATTATACAATTATAAATTATTATATAATTATATATAAATATAATTATGTATATATAATATATGTATATATAAACATAATTATATATAAATTATTATATAATTATATAAATTATATAATTAATATAATTATAAATTTATATAATTAAATTATAATTATATAATTATAAATTATAAAATTATATAATTATAAATTATAAAATTATATAATTATAAATTATAAAATTATATAATTATAAATTATAATATTATATAATTATAAATTATAAAATTATATAATTAAAATTATATAATTATAAATTATAAAATTATATAATTAATTAATTAATTAAAATTATATAATTATAAATTATAAAATTATATAATTAAAATTATATAATTAAAATTATATAATTATATACATGTATTAATTTTCTTCAGTTAACTTTTTCAAAACTAAACACTTCGATATAACGAGTATGACAGTAATCCACAATTATCAGTAATATCAAAGAATTGACAAAATAAAGGAGAAGAAAATAATTCGTAAGAATTGCCACCCCGTTGGCTGACGATAAAAGGGAGCTTCGAAGGATTCACAGTTAGACGCAATTACACGAGCGACTAGGCCATATAATGGACAGCCGGTTCTCCTGGGGATAATTGAAATCTAGATGCTCCCGGTGGGCGCGATTTTATGGAATTTCTGAGTAAAGGCGCGTCGTAAAAACGCCCACGTGACAAAACAGAGTGAATGGACGGGAATGTTGGCACCGCCTATGCAAATAAAATCGGGCAAGCGCGAAACAGTAAATTCCAGTGGACGCTTTAAATTGTCTAATACTGTGCTTCTAGCCGAGGGCGGGATCGAAGGCTTTCCTCGGATACCGTTACAGGAATAATTTCGCAAGATCGCTCAACCACGGCGGTTACGGTTTCTTGTGTATTATCGATTTTCAGCGGATCGCCTTTCGGCTCTTTCGTGCCCTCAAATTTTCGAGATCAAACTTTATCGAATGCGCGAATCATTAAATAATGTAACGTTATGTTCGTGTTGATTTAAAATTTAATTCTCTTAAGAAATATTTCGTCGTACGAGCGAAACGAATTGGATTATTTGATATAATTCATCATAAATTCGGCTTGTAAAATGTAGAAGAAACACGGCAACATATTTAGAATATTTAAAAAATTAGTACGTAATCTAATTTGCAATTATGATTTTTAATCTCTGATTTAATTTGCTGAAGAATAAAATGTTCAAAAATTTAAGTATTCAATGATTGAAATCATAGTTGAAATATAGTTGAAATTTTAAAATAAATCATTTAATCTGTTCATTTGCAATTTTAATTTTATGGTTTCGTATGAATTTTGCAAATATTTCAAGAATATATAATATATGACACGAGATTTTAGATTTCTATGTTTCAATATGTTGCTAATTTAAAATATTGAAGATGAAGATAATTTTGGAATATGAAATATTTCAAAGGCTATGTTATTCAAATTCGTAAATGATGAGAGATATTAATTAACCAAGTTATATATAAAATGATTGGCCACGTATTTAACAAAGATTTTGAAAAACAAGTAGTTAATTATTGGTAAGTGGATTATTGATTATTCATTTTGTAATAATCAATATTTAATATTACGATTTCTATATTTTTTTATTTGATTAAATTTTAAAAGAATAATTTTAATAAATTTTCTTTTTTTTTTAATTTTGCGAAGTGAAGATAATTTAAATACCGTTATTATAAATTATCTGCACCTTTATGAAATTCTTAATTAGGTTATTTTAATCATTTTTTTTTAATTAAAGCAAAGTTTCAAATATTTTATGCTTTTTATTATTCAAAGCTTGAAATATAATAAGTGTATTGGTTTCTTTATAATTTCATGTAGTTTTATTTATTCCTAATCTTTGCAATAATTTTTATTTATTTGAAACAAAAAAAGAAATACAAAATTGATAACTTTGTGAAATTATATTATTTTCTCTGCTTTAACAAAAAATATTGTAATCTAGTTTCTTCTTTTCTTTGCATAAATATATTATTTTTATTTTCTTTATAGATGGAATACACGAATGAATATATATTAAAGATATATAAAGAAATATATGAATATAATTTACAACTTAATATATTGTAATTACAAACAATACAATATAATATTGTGATGTCTACAGATGCATTTAAATAATTCAATACAT
The DNA here is from genome assembly GCF_003254395.2 of Apis mellifera. NCBI lineage: Eukaryota > Metazoa > Arthropoda > Insecta > Hymenoptera > Apidae > Apis > Apis mellifera. Next base: position 7,045,590 of record NC_037644.1, on the reverse strand, counting down.
TTTTAATTGTAATAATTTCTGAATCTATAATCTAATCTAATCTAAGTCTCAATAATCTAAAAACAATAATCTATTAATATTTTTTTGTAATTAAAAAATTAAATCTTTATTTTTCCTAATAAAAACGCAATAAAAATTATTGTGTTAATTTTCTCGTATATTTCAAAGCCATAAATATTATATTTAATGAGAGAAGTACGAAACTTTAAATATTTTTAATTGCTCCTCAAAATATTTACTAAATATTTGCTTCCTTATATTTTCCTTATGTACAAGCATATTAGAAAATACACTGTTTTTAATTAATATACACATTAATTATTTGTACATTAATTATGTTATTAATTTATTAGATATATAAAAATTTACTGAGATTACTGTATTTCTATAATAACTGATTAAATATAAATATATAAATATATTTGTCCTCAGAAAACCTTATCTTAATTTTCTTTTCAATGGTTAAAAAGTTAAAGACATACATTTAATTATGCATCCCGTTGTTCTTCTTATTTAATGTAACTATCTTACCACACTACTGTTGTGTATCAAATTTTATTATCAGTGAAATAAAATCTTCGTACATTCTCTTATTGTACAGTTACTGTTATTTGAGACATGTAAAGTTCAATCTCATTGCGTGTACAAGTATGTAGATGTACTTGTAGATACATTGAGTTAAGATATAGTATTTTATTTCATAATATATCTGTATTTTTCTTATTTTATAAGCGATCGAACATCGAACATGTGAAGTGTATTGAATCGTATTTAAAATTTGATTTACAACCAAGCTTGCGTAAATGTGTATTCTTGATTCGTCAGGGAACTCGATCTCAAAGAATGCTATGGAATCATATATCTGACCAAAGAGGCAACGTATGTAACTTCCTGCAAAGTTTCCCATTTCGCTCGTAACGGATTTTTTTGGCTTCGAGTATCGTGTTTATTCAATGAGAGAACTGTCCCATGCCTTGCTAATTTTAAAACAGTCTGAATAATTTATAACGCTTTTGAGAAATTTACTTGCAAATCTTTTCAATATTGATCCTCATTTTCAAATGTATAGGAAAAGATGATAAATATGGTAATATGGAAGTTTACTTTATTTGTTTATTTCTTGGGAGAGAATGTTTATTGGAAATTAATATATTAAACAAATTTTGATTTAATTTAAGCATACTCTTTTATATCTAATAGCTTCAAATAAAAAAAAAACATTTAATTAGAAAAATTTTATTTTTATTTGAAAGAATATTTTTTCCACTCAATTTTACAATAAATATTAATTATTTCATTAAATTAATCAATAATTGTCAAATTATTAAAAAAATTATATCCAAAATGATATACAAAAAAATGTTAAAAAATGATATTATGAATTAGAATAATGATACAAAGAATTTTTCGATTTCACGAAAATGTTTTTATAAATTTTTATAAAAAATAAAATATATTTGAAATCTATCCACCTGTCATTTTTTTCTTTGCTACAAACAATATATTCCATTATAAAATCATAAATATCATTTTAAGACTCATTTTTATAAAAATTTCAATTTATCAGTAAGACTCTATCTCTTTTTTCTTTATATTATAATTGTTAAAATGTTCCATATTGCATAAAAAAATTACAAGAAATTATTTGCTATTATTAGTAAATATTTTTGTTTATATTATGATGTTTATATTATGATGTTAAATCTGATGAAAATTTAAAAAATGCCATTTTTATTTTTTAATTATTATTTTATTTACGATATACTTAATTTTATTCATTTTATATTTATAAATAAGTTAATTTTTGAAACAAAATTAAATGATAATAATTTCTAATGGAAAAATAAAATACATAAATAAAATTCAACTTTTATAAATGTACAATTACTATTAGAAAATTCAAAAAAATTTTTTTCTCTTTGGTAATAATTTAATAGATTATATATAAAAATTATAATTATTTTATTTATTATATATAAACATTAAAATATATTGATTATATATAAAAAAATCAATATTAATAATCAATAATAATAATTCAACAATTACTGGTATTGACATATTAAACCAATCATAATCTTCTAACTCAATATCAAAATTACTATCTATTTTTTCTTATTTCAAAATATTTTAAATCTTTAAAAATTAGATTAAATAACAATTAACATATTTTTTTTAATTAAAAAATATAAAATTTGTTAGCAAACAAATTAAAAAATTGTTTTAATCATAATTCTTACAAATAATAAGTAATTAGTCAATTAAAAATATGTATAAATATATATTTCTATAAAAATTGATTTTAAAATGACATTATTTATGAAATGATCTAATATTTAGTTTATATCAATTAGGTAATTATAAATTATAATATAAAAATTAGTTAGTTCTTTATTTACTGAATATTAAAAGAATATATTACATTTAACAAATTTTGATAAGATCTATTCTTTATTCTTAGAATAAAGTATGTTAAAATGAAAACAATTTCACATTTGTTAAAAATAGAATAATGATAAAGTAAATTGTATTACTGTATGAATTATATGATAATTTACTGTGCCGTTATTATATTGTTGAGGATTCTATTCCATTAACATTAAATTCTAGAAACTATGATTTATTTATTTTGATCCTTTCTGTATTACATTATTTTTTTCTTTTATCTTTGATTAAAAATTTTATCGATCAAATCAATATTATTCTACAAAAATATTTTGAATGATAAATTATCGGTATTTATTTATATATACAATATATATTTATTTTTTTTATATATTTTTCTCTTATACTTTATATATAAATATATAATTAATTGTTCAAATCTTTGCAACTTATTTATAATTTTATTATGCATTTGTACCGATATTAAAATTTTTCAGTTTCAATACTATGATACTTTCTACGTATCAATTAAAATACATATAGAAATAGTTTATCCTTTTTTCCAATGGCTTTTAAAATATTTCTTGAACGTTAAAAAACTATAAGCAATATTATTCAATTAAAAAAAAAATCAATGTCTTTATTGATATTTAATTCGTAATAATATATTTTAATTATCTTCTAATTATTCAGAATTAAGGAAACCGTACATTTTCTAGTAAAAAAAGAAATGAATTAATTATTAACGAATTTATTTTATTTTTCTCTTTATTTAATCTTTTTGTAAACATATTTGAAGAAAAACTTATTATTAATATTCTTATTATTTTCTTATATTAATTTTAATTTCAATCTTCATCTTGGAGGATAAAAAATATAAAAATAACAATTAGTATATTTCCTTATTTTTACTTGTAAGTATATATTAACAATTGAAAATAAAAAATTGAAACATTGAAATTGAAAAATTTTTTATACAATAGATTTCACAATTTATCAATTTCATAATTTTACCAATACAATAGATTTCATAATCAGATACCATTAATAAACATATTATCAATGAGAATCTGATTTTTAAAAGTATTTATAGAATATATTTTTGCGAAATATATGTGTATTTTTAATTCATTAGAAATTCTGTTAAAATCAAACAATCGTTTCAATATTTTATAATTCGTAGGATACGTATAATTGATTAGTGTCTGGTTATATAACAAGAAACACCAATTTAATCGGAAGATCGAGGGAATTCGTAGCGCCAGACAATAGGTTTCCTCGCGCGCTTCTAGTTTTCTTATAATCCTGCCGCAAAGAGATCTTTGTAGAAACGCATCCACTTCCTGGTTACTTTATGGAACGAGAATCGACTTTGCGCTCATTATTTAACCTTCGATGGTACATAAAACAATGATTTATGCGATTGTATAAGGCGTGCACACAATGCAAATTATCATCCTCATTGTTTAGGTAAGTCGAAATGAGAAAATAATTTATAATTTAAAACGATGGAACGAATATTTGATTTGTAAAGAAAAATTTGAGAAATAATATTGTTATTATGAAATATTAAATAAAATACATTTAATATTTAAAAAATACGTATAATTTATTATAGAGATGATAAATATTTTAAGTTTCATATTATATTTTTAGAAATAATGTTTTATAATTAAATGTGAATTAAATTTTGAACTTGAATTTATATAGAACTTTTATTATCCAAATGTTTTTCTGATTGAATATTCTATTATTCGAATAGTACACTATCTATATTTGCAACAATTAAACAACTTTCCATTACTATAATGGAAGCAGAATTTAATTTGAAATTGACGTAGGACAGGTTTATACAATATATATAATAACGAAATAACATAATTAATTATTGAAACGAAATCGAAAATGGTTAAGAAATTACAAAACGGTAAGAGTGCTACACAATTGGCAAAAATATTTATATAATATTAGAAAATCCACAATTATTGATATTAAAAAATAGAAACATTTTATACATAATGTTTATAATGTGTACATAAAATGCATATTCTTTTATAAAAATTATAAAAATTTGTTTGATACTTGAAAATGGATTTTTAATTTTTATATTAAAAGCTTTGTCTTTTATAATATTATATTATCCCGACCTCATTATATTATTCTTTTCAAAATAAAATAAAATAATTAATTTAACAAAAATACGTGTTCCATTATATATCTGAAAATTTCTTTATTGTTTTTTTTTATTAATTCGAATAATAGAGATTTTATTATATTTATTTTTTATTAGATCCTTTGTATTGTAATTGTCCAATTCTAGATATTCTCTCGTTATTTTATCATTAAACCTTTCTGATTTCCTAAAATTATTTCATATCACGATTATTTTATTGCGAAATTATAACTTGGATTCGTGGGAAAATTATATTTCTGATTCTATTCTGATAAAATAATATTCTATTAAATATAATATTCTATAAAATATTCTATTCTCTATTTCTGATAAAATAATTGTAATTACACAATTGTTTATGATAAATATCATTTTACGAAAGTAACATAAAATGTTACTTTCGTAAAATGTATAAATGTATAAAATATTCTTATCTAAGTTTAAAAATCAATATGAAGCAATTATATTAGTCAGATGTAAGACAAGATAATTTATATTTCTAGATATTTATATTATATGGATATAGAAAAGATATAAATCTACAACTATTCTGAGAAAAAATATTTTTTCTAGATTTAGAAATAAGTAAGGAAACATATCTTTATACTTTGTAAAGCATCACGTTTTTGTACGTATAACGGATAAATTCAATCATTGCATCAGTGTAAATCAATTTAATATGAATATGAATATTTATTGATTTGAAGAAATATATAGAAAGTATAAATCCATTCTTCTTGATCTATCCAAATAGTTAAAACATGAATAATTTTTAAATTTATAGTATATAATATACAGTATATAATGTGTATTGCTAAAATATACATTATTAATACACATACAAATACATATATTGCTAAAATGCAAAGCTAAGATCAAAGAAATCGTATATTGTATTATTTTTATCTTTTATATGTTATCATCTTATTGATATTAAAATCTAATAATGATTTGTATAAATATGTTTATATATTTTAAATTTTAATTGCAATAATATTATCGTAAAAATTAATTTTATTCAAATGCAAATCACATAATTTGACGACAATGAAAAATAAAATTTTTCGTTTTCAAAATTTCTGTATCCGCAAGTGTGGAAAATTATAGAAATAATCAGTTGTGAAACTACAATAACGCTACAAAAAATCTAAGTATAAATGCAAGGTGGCTTAAGATAAGTTAAAATTCAATGATATATTTATAATTTAACGTGCAGTACCCAAAAGCATCTCGTTAGCCTCTGCTTCCTCCAATTTACTTTTGTATCGCTGTAATTCGAGTTTTAAAAGAGAAGGATACAGGGAAGGAGAAGAGAGACTGGGCGAGAGACAAGGAGAAGAAACCTTGGCCATGACAACGAGCTAACTGTTGTTTTGTTCTAAATGGAAATCTTGATTGTACCTTTGTTTTCAACTTTTTCTCTCCAGCTTTTCCGGCAACTCCTTCTTCCACTGACAATTTCTTCTTCTCTTCTTCTTGTTCTCAGCATCCCTGCGGCTGTGCGACAAAAGGTCCGAGATGTCATTTATTTCCATGCGCTCTTCACACATAGAAAATCTTTAATATTTTATATTAGCAGATACTTTATAATATTTCATAATCATTTCAAATTTTTTTCGTAGCCAACTTTCCAATCGATTATGATGTTATATAAGGTTGTTTTGTATAATTTGTGAAATCAGATGTTCGATACTTATTTATCTAATTCATCGAAAAATTTGACGAGGAAAGATATTATATTTTAGCTTTGTAGCAATTGAGGCAACTTGTAAGTTCTATTAATGAAACATATTTTACAATTGAGTTATTCAGAATATGAGTCTTTCTCGAAAAATAATCTTTTTCTTATTATATTGCACTTTACATATATCTTTAAATTGCCAATGTTGTGTTACAATAATTAATTTAGGTATAAAAAAGTTGAGGAAAAAATTTTTTTTCTTTTTTTTTAAGAAATTATTGAAGTCTTATTTATAAATCATATCATTATCTATTTCTAAATAATATCATATTAATAATTTATATGATATAATATATGAATTGTTTGATCTCAAAATTAATAGTATTATTACACTATTTTATTTAAAATGAAATAGAATGGAAATAAAGGAACAATAATAATTTATTATAATTCTTGACGAAAATAATACTGCAAAATCTAAAAAATGATTTAAAATTAAATTTTAATGTACAAAAATGAACATATAATTATTTTTTTCATTATTGAATATAAATTGCGAATTTAATTTTTTTTTTAGTTCAATAAATATTTAAAATAACTTTTTTTATTTCTCGTTATTTCTTTGTGTGTAAATATACTTTTAATATATTATATATGTAATTATTTTTAATAATATCATGGGAAAATCTGATATTTTTTATCTTTGTCTTCAAAATAATCTATTTAAAATTTCATTATTTATTAAAAATTTTTTTAAAAAAGCAAAATAATCATTATTTTTAGTAAATTTTTATGCTATATTAAAAAAAAAGTTTATAATATATGTATATATATTTTTTATTGATATCAAATTGCTTTATAAACAAAAAAATTTTTAAATTTAAACATTTCAAAGCAGGATTTTTCGAGGAATATGTTTTTGATCCAAACAATTCCAGTTAACTTTCAGTAAACATTTAAAATAAGATAGTTTTATATAAAATTAACATTTATGATGATAGAAAATTCGAAAAAATGATCAAAAATTTTTTTCTTCAAACAGAAAAAATATTCTTGATTTATTCAGTGTTAAGATTCTGCAAACCGATGGTTTTGCATAATGTAAATGTTGAACTTTAACATTCACTGATGCAAATGGGAAATTTCATCAAAGATACACGGTATCGGTTTGTTATTGGATAAAAAAAAAAGAAAAAACAATAGAGAAAAGGACAAAAAAGCGATGCTTTGAAGGAAAACAGAAAGAAGATCAATGAATAAGAGGTTAACTGCTAACGACACAGTTTTCATCATGTACAGGAGAATGCTTAACCCGAGGATTTTTCTAGTTAGTCGTACGTGCTCAAGGGAGCGCCGCGGCGCTCTGAGTGGAACACTAGAGGTTGCAACATCACCGAGTGCCTTGAATATCCGAAGGTTGAATATAGTAAAGTCCACTTGGTGTTTCCATGGTCTGCAACAGTGAAGTGACCCGCCAGACACCCATCACTGCCTCAAACATAGACGATGCAGTTAGCTTATTCCACTTGTTCCTTGTGCGTTGCACTCGCTACTCTCCTTTTCTTTTTTCTCTTCTTTTCTTTCTTTTCTTGCTTTTACACTTAGCCCTGCTTTCTTCGAGCCATTATGGCTTTTCATCTCCAACCCCTTGTGCGTACACCCTATATACTGTCCTCGTTTTGTTTTTTTTTTCAACTTTCTGTCTTCTCACGCTCTCGCTTTACAATGTGTTCTGTTCACTCGCTCTCGTTGCCCCTCTTCTCACTACTCGCTCGTCTTCTGTGTGGCGTACTTCGATGTGGCGTGAGAAACTCGAGAATTTCATAGAGTGCATAACGCGAATAATGGATAATAAGAAAGAAAGCAAAAAAAGTAGGTTAATACGATTTACATATGCTATTTTGTTCGAAAGATTTATATCGGTAAAATTCAATCATTTCAATTTTTTTCAAAATCAAAGGTATCCTTTTAGAATTCGCTTTTCGAATATGCATATACATGCGATAATTATGGGAAAAAATCACTTTTTATATATGTTACCGAATGATATTCACATAAAATTAAACAAAGCTATTTAATCTATTTATAAAAGAAAGTATGTATAGAAATATACATACTATATGTATGTATGACTATTTTGGATTTTGTTTTAGATATAATTTATATTTTATTGATCATGACATAAATATTGTTTATAAATAGAAATATTTACATTAAAAAATTTACATGGGAATTAATATTCCATAATATAATTTATCTCTATAATTATGTAACAGAATTTTTATTTCATCATAAATATTATATAAATAACATTAAATATTAGCATAAATAATATTCCATAATTGTATTAGATATTAGATTTATAACATAATGGAAGCAATATCTTCAATACTACAAGGAAAATTCAAATGATATAATAAATTTTAATATAGATCATAATTCTATTTTTATTTATTATTGTTATATTTACTAAAAGAAATAACTAAATAATTACTGAATTATTTAATTAACTAGATTTGGTCTTTAAATCTAATTCAAATTAAATTAAATTTATTTAAAATATTAGAAATATATTTTGATTAATATACATTTTTACATATAACTCTCAAATTAAACTTGAACTCAAAATTAAAACTAAAAAACTAAAAAATAATATATTTCAAGATCATCGAAATCGATGAGGTGATTCCTTTTCATCAAGTGCATAATTATACATTTGATCCAGCAACATTTCCATTGCTGAAAACAATGTTAGAAATCTTCGTTGTATAATTTCTTCGTTCAGGATTCGTCATTTTGCGTTTCATGATTTCAATATCATCCAGATATCCTTTTTATCCGTAATGTCTGACTTTATAGCACTTTCTCCATATTACTTCATACATTTTTTTTTTTTAACATATCAATTTCAATTCTTTTTCGAATTTTTGAGAATTTTTGAGAATTTTTTGAGAAATTTCACGGTAATGAATTGTTATTTAAAAAGATCACAAAATTTTTCAAAAATGTAACGAAAGAAATATGGACATACTAAAAATATTGCAATAAGCGAACGATTTATAGTTAAGTTTGCAAAATTTAATCTGTTTATAGATAAGATTACAAACTACATTCCTCGTCCGACCAGATATAACGTTGCTGAGATCATACTAAAAATACTTATGGTAAAATTATTTACGGTAAAATTATATGACTATAATAATATTTAAGTGGAAGATTGTGTATAAGATTTACGAATGATTAATTAGACGAATTTCGTCCACGAATATGACTAATATGACTAGACCGACGCTAGACTGCGTGGTTACATGAGTAAGTGGAGATCAAGGTCGAATGATAGAATAGAATGAACACAGGCCGTATCAGCAATCTTTAGTATGTTGAGACTATATAGATGGAAGATTACAAAATAATGTTAACATAACTTCAAGCAGAATGTCTGGAAAATTATATTTTCTATCTGTATCTTTCGTTTTCAAGAATCTACATAAAAGATTTAATTTGTATGGAGAGCATGAAGATTTAATCTTGTGCAAGATTAGTATAGCTTAATTGTAAGATCTCTTGTTATTTTCTTCTTTATCAATACCAGTATATTTTAATATTAAAAATAATTTTGAAAAATTATTAAAAACAATTATACAATAGAAAAATATGTATAAATATATTTCTTTGTACAAGATATTAATGCATTTGTTAGAGAGTGAATCTTGCAGGCCAAGAAACGCGAAAAATGTACAAAAACATTATTAGCTTATTCGAGAAATCATAAGCAATTTAAATTTTGCGTGATATTTTTGCGAATGCAAAGATTTTGAAATTAAAATTTTCATTTTAAATTGTATTATAAATTTGCATCGATTAATATTAAAATAATTTAATATTAATAGTAGTAAACTTCTTTGAAAAATCGATCCTATATATCTAAAAAATATCTATATTACATCTTTATTTCCATCAAATTTTATAATCCGATACAGAAGTTTCAATCGAAATTTTTCTATAACAACTTTTGTAATTGTTTTGAATAAATATTCCAAAGATGTTGTTTCATGAATATATTAATATTCTGAATATCGTTGATTGTTATTTTCTTCAATTGTATTTTCATTAACTTTGCTTCAATATTGTAAAATTAGAATTATTTAATGCATGAAACTGATAAATTCTATATTTTTTATTTTATATTGAAAATATGAAAATATTTTTGAAAAAATTAATATTATTGAGATAAAAATATAAATATATATATTTTTATGGCATTGCTTTATAATGATTTATTTATTTAAATATTTAAATATTTATTATAAATTAGTAGTTCTAATATTAAAAATTAATAATTTGACAACTATATTTCTAATATAAAATCATTTTTATGAATTGTATTTATATTTTTAAAATTTTGTAGAAAATACAAAAAATACAGAAATTGATTTTTCTCAAATAATTATACCATTATAATAATACTTAATATTAAAAAAGATTAAGTATCAATTATCCAAAAGATAAAATATCAATATATCTACCTATATATAAAAAAAGAAAGATATGATGATATAATGTAATTTATTATGTAATTTATCATTTATTTATTTTAACATAAATTCATATTTTTATGAAATTAAAATATTTTAGAAGTCTTCTTCTCATAAATAGATTATCTTCACGTTTTCTCGTAAATCATGTGATGTTTTAACTTGTAGATATCATCATTAAAAAGCTTTTTCGCGTATCTAAACGTAGTTCCTCCACTGGCTTATCGTAAGTACCGTGCGAGAACAACTACAAGTCATAGAGTTTCCTGTATCGTGCGATTCTCTGTATAAATTCACGCCATGTCGTTTCATTTCACCATATTAAACGTTTCACGTTACAAGATAGAAACTTTGAAACTATTATATTATATTATTATATTTAATATCACTATGTTAGTTGTTAGTCTTCAATAATAATAATAATGATAAGATTGAAATATTTAATCCGTTTAATCCGTACGAAAAGATATTGCTTTTTTAATTCTTGAAATTAGTTTATGTAAGTGACAGATACAAATAAAAATATAAAATATTCAATTACACAATTTAATGTTGTATATAGTGAATATTAAAGGAAATCAGATTAATGATTGTCGTAAGCTGATGAGATTACTTATAGTTATATATTGTTAGCTTTTGTAACAATTATAATATAGAAAAATTGATAAACACAGTTCAGAAAACAAAAGAGAATCTTTAATGTGAAATATATAAATTAGAAGATATAATTGTTTTGTTAAAAAAATTTTCAGATAGTAGATCATCTTTATTTTTGATTATTGTTCTATGTTAAAAAAAAAATAAAATAAAATAATTTTTGCAAAAAAAAAGATACAATAAAATTTCGTTTAAAATTTTATTTAAATGAAAAAAATATACAAACATTAATAAATAAGCTTCAACTAATATTTTTGTATATGTAAATTTTTATATTTTTTGATTTATAGAATTAATTCTCCATTAATCCTATATATAGTTTGAGTTATCTTGTATAATATAAGTTATGTGTAATGAAAAAGTAAAAATTAATTATAAATATGAATAAAAAATAACTGGTTTACCATTGGACTGTTTTGTGCAATAAGAATACAGAATTTTGTACAGCTATAATCAAGAGCTTTACTTTTTTTGCATCAAAAAACAATTTTAATTAATAAAATAACAATAAAACAATAGTAAATTGTGTGTATTTTATTATTTATTTTTTACAAAAAGTAATTATTTTTTGACATGTAATAGGAATTCAAAATTAAAATAAAAATTCATCAATTCAATACTATTAATTATTGTGTAAAAATATGTTTTTTAATTAGTATTTTTTTAATATTATTTTTTTTAATAATAAGACACAATCAATAATTTTATAAACATATTTTTTATTTTATTTTATTAAACATATTTTTTATTTTATTTCTTTAAAATTATAATATATATTCTTTTTTATATGTGCAATATTCTCTTCGTTTTAGTAATAGAAAAAGCGTACTGTTTGGATAATAAAATGTTTGGAGTTGTCTTAGATACTGAAATTCCATTTAAAATTTAAGAATAAAAAATAAATATAATATTAAAAATAGACTATGAATAAATATATCGACTATTCATATATATATTTATATATTCATATAATAAATATAATAGTAAAATAGAATAATGCACAAGTTAGTAAAATAAAAAAGAGAGGAAGTGAAAAAGTAAGGTTTTAATCTCTAGACATATTAAAAAGTGGAATGTCTGACCCGTATGTAGGGTAGTAGTAAACTTGAGCGAACTTTTCAATTACTCGCTAGATTTTATAATTGTTTCCTTGGAGACTAGTCGACTTAATTATACGGATCCGTTATGTTCCCGTTTTCCTCAAGACGTTCATTGCCGTTTAGAAACGAATGTTGAGACGAAATGTGGCGCAGCGGCAGCACCATCGCAACGCCATTACGTCGCAACCATTAGCTTTAACAAGCATCGAGTCAAATAATTAACGCCTTGCATATGAGTAAGCATTCGTGTGTTTTATAGTTAAGAGACAAAAAGATTTCTCTGGAAGATCTGTTGAATGAGGTTATCTTCCAATCGCTGACTATTTATTTCACCAACATTAAATTGATTCTCATGAATCAATTTCATTATGTGGATGGTATATTTTCATCGAAATATGTTAATTGTACGATACATTTTTTGAAAACTAAAAGATTAGATTAGATCAAACTAAAAAATAAAGAACGATTAATTATATATATATATATATATATATATTAATGAAAATTTTAAAAATTTTATAATTATATAAAAAACGTTTCCATTAGAAATAAAATTGATGAATATGCTTTCTTATTTTGAAATATTCATTTGTAATTCTTAAAAAAAAAAGAAGTTAAATTAGATTAAATTAAATATATAATTTCAAGCACAAAAGAAATGCAAATCAAATGAATTATCTTTATTAAAAAATCTATATACATTATATCATTTAGTACAAGACTTATAAAATTATTTATATATCGTTTGTTCAAAAATACGTGAAATTTAGTACTGAGAATCTATCATTCTATTATATTTGTATTTTTATTCGATAAAATGTTATCGATAACTCTTGAAGGATGATTCGCGTAAAATTTGTCTTTATTATCAGGAAAAATTGCCTATATCGTCGCACATCAGAAGTAGATGGTATAACTAAATATCGTGGTGATCGTCTACTCGATCTAACGAGGATAACGGTTACATTCGAAAATAAATCGACCGTATTACGAATCCTTTCTCTAATGCAAAACACAAGAGAGAAGCACGTGCCAGCAGCAATGCAGTTAGTGGACCGTATATACGCGAAGCGAGAAGCAAAATTTGAATCACAGATAAGCCTTTTAATGTCGTGTTAGATACCGCCCCTAGTTACTTTGAATTTTATCAAGCGCTTTGTGAATTGCTGATGAAACTAATCGATTGGACAAAGGTTCAAATGGATGTTTTATTCTTATCGGAGCGAATTTTCACGGAAATTCAGTAATGGAAAACATCTCTTTTACATTTGTTGTTTTTCGTTGAAATGGTGCCCGTTACTAATTATCGAGAAAAGTGAATTGTCGAAAATTTTCACTGAAAATTGATGAGAATATCAATGAATAAATAATTTCTATACCAATAAATTTTAATTAATATGATAGTTTGGATTATTTTCTAGTTAGTATTTTATATATCACCAAAATTTCAATCTTTAAATTGAAAATTTCTGAATGTATATTCTTCAGAACAATTGATTTTTATGATTTATAGATATTAATCGATTACAATTTGTAAGTACAAGTTAAGTACACTCGAATATTTGTTTTTTTCAACAATTGACAATACAAAAAAAAAATATTTGAAATTAGAATTGAATAGTTTTAAAGGACATATAAGTATGTATATAAGGACATAGACATGATTAGTTTTTTATAGATCATATAGATATCATATGATCACAATGATTTTATTATTATTAATCATATCACAATGAAATTATATCATTTTTAATATTTTACTAACTATTTATGAAAAATATTTATTCATGTATCATTTACACTAACTATTTATGAAAAATATTTAATTTAGAAATATTTTAATTTGTAAAACTTATTTTATAAAAAATAAACATATAATATTTGTTTCTTAAAAAATCAAAATTATTCTTCATATAATTTTTCATTTATCAGAGTATATGAAACTTTTATTTGAAATATTTTTTTGTATCAAAAAAATTAAATGGAATAGTCTATATAATTATTATTTACAATTTCAGCTTGTATAATATATTTTCTTTTTTTATTTCAGGTAAGTTGAAGCTTAGTTATTGGTTTTCCCTAATTAAACTACTAGGTAAGTATAATTTTTCAATATTTCTATAGCTCTAATTGCTTTAAGGCAATTTTAATTTATTCATTAATTCTCTTCTGAATATCTATTTCAAAATGTTAATGCAATTACAATAAAATCAATAATAGAATATGTATGTACATATTTTTTAATACAACTTGTTTTATAGAAAAACTGTTATCTATTTGATAGAATCGATTATCATAAAAAAATGAAATGTGAAAAAGTATTGATCCAATTATCTTTACTAACAACAACCCAACGGGAATGTTTACATGTTGTGACATTTGACATTCTATCAATTTTGACTTTATAATTATCCATGCGCAACTGCCATCGTTTTATATGGTCTTGGGTTAATGACGGATTAAATGAATACAAGGACGTATAGCATATAATCGACCCCTCGTTGATGTCATTAGCGAGTATCTATTGATTATACCGTCCAGTGCAACGTTACTTTGTCGTAATTACATTAATCCCATCATCGATCAGTCATTTAATTACTGCACCGTTTTAATTGGCGTATTCGCTCATTAGACTTCCTGCTTGAAGTCGCGTTTATGTGGATGTGTTTGCAAAAATTTTTTTTGTTTGTTTCTTTCTTTTTTTTTTTTTCTTGAAATCGATTGCATAGCAGTTTAATGTACTGCATCAATTAATTAAACCATTTCGATATTTTTTGCGGATGCATTATTTTTTGTCATTCCTTGTATACTTTATTTACAATATTTTAAATTACGCAGAAAATTTTACAAATGATAAAATTAAATTAAGAATTTATTAGAAAATATTATTATTAGATACGTAAATTTAAATTATAAAATATGATTTATTTTGTCATCTTCCATTAATAAATGATGCGTTGATTTTTATATTCATAAAGTTTAATCGAAATAATTTAATTTTTATATTGATAAGTTTTTATTTATTTTTTCCTATGTATAAATAACTATTTATATAATTTTTAATTGTTTCATAAAAGTAATAAAAGATATTTTAAGTGAGATATTACATATTTGAAATTTTCAGAATATATATAATCCGTATGTAACATTATTTTTAAAATTTAATTTATTTTTAGAAATATTATTAGAAATAACTTTTAATAATTATTTATTTCCTTGATTAATTCTCGAAATAATAATATTTGATTCCATAAAGTATTATTTGTGAGTTATTAAAAAAAAAAAATTTTAGAAAAATTTATTAAAATTTATTAAAATTATTTATTTAAATTGCAAATCGTTCATGTATATTCAATTTAATAATTTTCATATCTGTTGCATTATTATCGATTTATTGAGTTGCAATGTAGATATTGGTCAAGTTTCTGAAGGACTATAATAGTTCATGCAGTTTACTAGGAAGTTCTAATGGTGGTCAGAAGTGTTGAAGCAGCTTGGTATGGAACAGCACTAGAAGACTTGCTAATCGTAAGATAATTACATTCGGTAACCTCGGACCAAACAGTAATCTGATTCTCGGGGCGGACTTCTTGAGTTAACTGTATCCTTCGTCAAGGCTTTTCAACTCGAATGTTAACTGCGAAACCTCGAAATTATGCTTGAATGAGTGATGCAATTTTTAATTTAAATAAATAATTAATAGCGAAATTTATCCGTAAAAATATTTTAAAAGTGATTAAAAATCGCTGTATAAATTTAGAAATAGTATCAGTATAAAAAAAAATTAAATAATTCAATTACATTAATTATAATATATATATATTTTCCTTCATCATTAATTTCATTGTTGAATTATTAAAGAATGTACAGAGTGACTAATTTAATTTTATCATAAAATTTAAATTTATTCGTTAACTATTACATATATAAATGCTTTTAATAAAAGTTTTTTTTGGTATTAAGAGTGAAAATAAAAATTATTCGATAATCATCTTTAATTTTTTTACTTGTAATTATTTATTACAATTTACAATATTTCGAACATTATTAAATTAAAAGTCAATTAAAATATAATTTCATTTATTTTATAATTATTTTTTATTGTTTTTAATTCTATATTTATCTTAATAATGTTTTATTTAGTACTCTTTAGAATTATATTATGAAAAATTGTGTTACACATTATTTCTCAAAACATTCAAACCACTATCATATATTCACTATCATATCTCATAAAAAAGTCATATATAAAATGACTAATTATTATTTATTAATTAAGAAATAACTTTAACATTAGGAAATATTTTTTTATTTCACAAAAAATTTATGAGTGAATTCAAGCAGAATTAAATGATTCATCTTTATACAATATGTCCAATTTAACAAAAAAAAAAAAAAAATATTTAAAAAAATATGAATTAAGTATATAATTTTCATACTAATATATATAAAATTCATTATTTATTTCAAAAAAAATACTGAGCTATTTATGTCGAAGAATCTTTAATTTAGAAAATATTTTAACTTGAAATTTATAAAATTTAACATATGAAAAATAAGAAATGAATAGAAGCAGAGTATCGTATATCCCTTATTTTTCATTTAATAAGTTGTATGAATTTCAACTTATAATATCTTCTAAATTAATCATCTTTCATAAATAACTTAATTTCCATTTTCTTATGAAATAACAGATGCGATAAAAATTACACAATTTCATTTAAAAAATTATAGTTGATCTTCTTACAATTTTTAAAGAAACTATATATCTTTTTATACAAAATGATTTTGAAACAATAGTATCATTTATATTCTTCTCCATGTATTTTCGGTTAAATCTAAATAATACTGTACAATACCATCATATACCATATTAACCCGAACATGATTAAAACGAAATTTGCAAATACATGAATAATTATGTAATAATTTACTCATAGTATAAAATTGTAACAAATTCGATCGATTGTTTCACGTTTAGAATAAGCGAAAAGGGAGAGGCAGTGATGTTGAAAACCACTTCACTGTTAAATCTTCGAAAACATTCGAAAACGATATAATTTCGACCGATATCAGAATCAATTAATTAACCACTTATAACAATTGATCTGGAGAGGTTATAATCAACGTTCCTTCCGCGCAACAGCCGACAGCCATATTCGGATACGACGAGAGGAGGTACGGCCTTAATTAATTAGTCAATTAATTACACAATTTCACTCGAGCGAATCGATCGATTGATCGATCAATCGATTAATTAATTAGAGGTGCGTTCCACCGTTCCGAAAGATTTTCTTCTTCTTTCATGATAAACAGGGACACATGTCGCGTTTCTATCCGTCTCGAATCCGTTACTCCCGGTCGCCGTGAAGGAAAAACGGTGGAACGAGAGTCGGGTCAGCATCACGAAGGCCACCACCATCGTTGATAGTATGTAGGTAATTAGTCTAGGTTCCTGGAACGTAGACCGGGTACATCGTGGCAACTTGCCCAACTATCTCGTCGGTGGAGCACGTATCCATTGTCGTTTCTGGCGTTTCTGCCGTTTCTAACAGTCCTCCTAATTCTCGTGAACCATCGTGCAAAGGTCTCGTTGGTTCGCGAGCTCTGATCTGCCTTGTTATTGCGATACCAAGACCAGATTAACGTCGGTCCCCGTCTAACCTCTGATGCGCGCGTTGTACTAGACCCTTTTGTCGAAAGGTTTCGTCACATCGATGAATGGAATTTGCGGTGATTAAGCCTACGTGCATGTTTCGTCGTGTATGCATAAGCTGTTCTTTGTTATAGAATGGCATGATAGGAATGAATTATCAATCAGAGGTCGTTGCAATATCGTGACATCAAAGTATTGATATTAAAGTGTTGACGTTACGTTGAGGATTCGACGTAATTATTAGGAAAAATAGAAAAGAAAAAAGTTTGATTATTTTTAATAATTTTCAGCAATATTTTCAGTTTTGTATATTTGGAATATCTTTTAAATATCTTTTATATTTTGGAATATCAAAGATGAAATTGATTTATCGGTTAAATTAGATAGAATATTCTATATAATATATATATTATAAATAATATTAATAATATTATAAATGATATATATAAATTATATAATATAATTTTTTTAATGTTAATGTTAAAAATTATTAAAATTTTTATCCTCAATTCATATCGCATTTTAAAGAAAAAGAAATACTTTGAAGAAAAAATTATATTTCCATTTCAACTCTTGAATATCTTCTTTAATAATTTATCTCTTAATTTGTTATCTGTAATGCATCATTAATATCAATTAATATTATAGATAAATAAGAAAAAGAATATTGCTTGAATGAAATTATCTGAATTAAATGAAATTAAAATGATCAGTTTCAGAATCTTCAGAAATTCTATCTCAGAATTAAAATGATAAAGAAATGTATTTATTTTTGTTTTTGTATTAAAATTAATTTTAGAGAAAAAATTAAATATTTCAATCTTTTTAAATTAATTTATTCATTTATTTAAATGTAATTATTTCATTTGTTTTCAAATAATAAAATGGAATCTTTCATTATAAAAATAATGTTCATCTATTTTTTCTTGTATTAAGATATTTAAGGGTTTGCATCTCTGTTCAAAAATATTTCGTTTTCATTTAAAATTTCATTTCATTTTAAATTTATTTATATTTTTATGAATTAAAATTTAAATTTTATTTTAATCTAACTTTATAAATAGATTTATTTATAAAGTTAATATAATTTTCTATCAATATTTAATGAATTTTCACAATTTTCATAATCTGATATTAAATATAATACCGAATATAATATTACTATATTTTAATATTTTATAATTATTAACTATAAGGGTTAATTAAAAGTAATAAAAGTAATAAAAAATTATATTTTTTCTTATGTTTTGCATGCTGATTATATTAAGTAAGTCGTTCTATCTTTTTATTAGCACAAAAAAACAATGCTTAATCTTATTAGATTCTGTATTATTTCATTCAAAAGAAAAATAAGTAAACCTTTATATGACGAATTAATAATGAATAATAATATTATAAATACTAAAACAAATTATATAAAAATTTATTTTTGAAATTATAATAAAAATACGATGTTTAGAACATATCTGTACTCAACTCATTATGAATATTAAGAGGATTAGTAAATAATTAGAATAAATTACTATTTTGATAAATTATTTTTGTTTCAATATTAAAAATTCATATCGAATGAATGAATAATCATAATAATTATATTATGCTCAAATTGAAGGGAATTGAAATATTTTAAATTTATCATAATAAAATAAATTTTTTATTTTCAATTTACTTCTTATATTTATAACGATTTACTTCTTATATCTTAATTAATTAAGTTTATTGCCATGTATTAATTGAAAGAGATTAAATATTGAAAGAGACTAAATGATGGATATATGTTTATGCAGAAAATATTTGAATGCTTTTTTGATAAAATATTAATGAACAATGTTATTTCTAATGAAATTTTATTAGTATAGAGTATAACAAATTATATATATGAGCAATTTTTTTTTATTTTTTTTATTAAAATATCATTTTAAATATATGAAATCAACGTTCAATGTTTTAAAACACTTTTTTGTTTTTTAAATATAATTTTTTAATAATATAAATAATCTAATAAATAGAGCAAAATTTTAAATTGCAAAATATTCAAAAATTAAAAATATGAAATTTTAAAATATGAAAATTTGTTGAAATTTTAAGGATTGATTTTATTTTTCGTTGACAAATTAATTTCCATATGTAACAAGTTATATTCTACACAACATGCTCTACATACAAAGTTGTTTTTATTAAAACAAGAATTTTCGAAATAGATGAATTTTTCTGTAAGATTTCCTATCCAAATAGAAGAAATTCTATATAATTCTATATAACAAATATACACTTTAGTTGCACTTGCAAAATTTAGACTATGATATTAGTAGTTTAATATAGTACTGGAATAATAGTAACGCAATTTTTATCTGAATGCTGCATTATACGGGATCGTAGTGTAATAAATAATAAAACTATCATTTCCTCGATCATTCACGTATTCTTTATATTTTGAATGCAAATACGAAAAGAGGATTTCTGGTTACGAGATATTTGAAACCGTTGCGGTTTATTTCTCTTGTTGCTGAGCCATAGCAAAGAAAACTTGGTGAACAAAAACTGAACTGTGCGCGTTATACGTCGATATTAACGATCCGTGAAATCGTGTATTTGCGAAACGATTCTGTTTGATCTTCCGTGAAAGAGAACAATGCGACATTGCTACTCGATTCATCGAGTCCACGTGAAAATCGATACCGGCCGGATTAGTTGTTCACACTTGAACTTTCGTCTTTCAAATTTGAAGTTTCAATTTCGCGATCTGAAATTCAATTTACGAATTGCAGCCTGCTGGCGTGTCAGAAATAGAAGATCGTGCTAGAATTCAAGGGAATGAAATTCAAGATTCGTTATCGACAATTCAGAATTTCAACGAACATCTTGACACGTGCACCTATTCTTTCTTAACAATTTCTTTTAGTAACTTTCTTTTAAAAGATAACCATTTCTTAAAGCAAATATTTTAGATAAGTTTGGTGACTTCTCTCAATTTTAATGATATTTTTTTTTTAAAAAAAATTTCATCTCATGACTAAAATTAGATTTTAATAAAAAAAATTTGAAAAATATCATATTTTTATTAATTTTATTTAATTCGATCTAGCCTACATCTTGGTTGCTTTGAAAATAAACATTCTTTTATTCTCCACAAGTCAATAAAATGAAATTATAAATTAAAGATCTAAATATTAAGAATAAAGAAATATATATATATATATATATATATATATATATATATATATTATTAGAATATTGTATTTAATTTAATTATTATTTAATTTAACTTAATTTAATTGTATTTATTGTAACTTTAATACTGTAGCTTCTTTAACACTTGTAATGTAAGATGAATAATTAGAACAATTCTCAGAGATTATAAATGCAACTTAATTTAAATTTAAATTTAACTATATTTCATTGCTGATATTTTTATATTACATTTCATGTCTATTTAAAATCAGACGAAATTTTTATTGATTTTTTGAAATAGCTAAAACATATTTTTTTAATTTTTTTATTTATTTATTAAGAAATTTCGGATTTTATATTCAATTTCAAATTCAGTAAACAAATATAATTAAAATATAAATTGATGAATATACATAAAGTGCACGAAATCAATATATTTATATCAAAATATAAATTATATTTAAATTCTTATTATTTATTATTTCTTATTTATTTATTATTTTTTATTTCGTTATTATATGAAAATATAATAAAATATAACAGGTGTTTTATTAAGCTCTCTCGATCGAAATCTTATTTCATTGATGAAATAAAATTTTTAATGGAGTAACTATATGTATAATATTGTTATATGTATAATATGTATAATAATGTTCAAATTTTGAGAAATCAAAAGTAAAATTACTTGTGTTTTATTTTATTTCATTATTTAATCTTAAGAAGATATTGATTTCCAGAATATTTATTCATTCTCATTTCATTTCACCTTCTCGAATATCGTACGCATAAAAAGTTGTGGATTACTTATTCGTGAAAGTCCCTATATGTAGGTTAAAGTTTAAGGATTATTTCGCGCAAAATGTAACAAGTTTTATACCATGCGAATTTCGAAAGTTTGTTTTCCCGCGATAATAAAATCTGTTTTGTTTTTATTTCGTCAGCAGAATTACGCAGTCACTGTTTACTCTACTATACGGATTTCGGCAACAAACTTAACAATATTATTCCCCAGCATTAACCCAATTTTAACGCTGTATTCTTGAAGCAATTTCGACTGTGAAACGTTTCTCTATTATCTTATCCAACGAGATAATTGCAAACCAAAAGCATGTTTCTTCTTGTTTGTTAATAAATTTCAACATTTACTTTGTACTCTTCTCGAAAAAATTACCATATATACAAGTGAATAATTCGATTCCATTTATTATATTTGATTAAAATTCTCGTAAATGGAAATTATTATAAAGATATATAAAAATATAGAAACAAAATATTGAAATCATCATACTAAAGTACAATTTTGAAATCAATAGTATTATTCAAATAGTTCTTTGAATTTTCTTCCAATTCTTAAAAAGTTTTAATGGATGAATCTTTTCCAATCTAAAGTTCCAAATGAGAGAACAGAGAGAAAAAGAGAGAGAGAGAGAGAGAAAGAGAGAGAGAAAGAGAGAGAAAGATTTTTTTTAGAAACATTAATAATTTTGTAGAATAGAAGTTTATTTTATCTTTTCGTAAATTTTTTAATATATTATATTTATAAATGGAATTATTGTATGTATCAATAGAACTAGAATGTGCTTTTCTGTTAAATTTTTTATAACTTTCAAAACTGAAGGAAATTTATCTTATATAATATTTAATATTTAAATTGTTAAAATTTGAATCAACAAATTTTTTGAAATGTCGCAAAATACTTAAAATTTTGTTTAACAATTTATAGGAATTTCATTTTTGTTTTTTATAAATAATGTCAATATCTATATAAGAAAAATCGAAAGAATTTGAAATAGATTAAAAAAAACTATCATTTTTTATTCATCATTAATTGTAATAAATTTATACTATAAGAACCATTTTATTTATTTGTGTTAAAATATCAATAAATTTAATATAAAACTAAGAAAATAATATTATTTGATAATAAATAAGAAAATAAAAAATAAGAATTAAGTCAAAAAAAGTTTTTGAAAAGAAACCATAATCTCAAAACTCTTGTATTTCGAAAATTTCATTCATTTTAAATTATATCTTATATTTTTTATCTTAAATTATAACATTCATATATCAAATCAAAATATAAGATAAATGTTTTTTATTATTAAAAAATAATCGTTCAGTTTTCATCTTTTTTCCATATAAAGCAAGGAAAAGAGAATGATAAATCAAAATTGTATTAGAAGAAAAAGGAAAGTATAATAATTTAATAAACTGTCGGAAACACTAGCAGTATTTCAGGCACGCGCCGTTGAAGAAACAAGAAAAACGAAAAGTAATTTCTTCCATCCTTTCTCGTTAATTTTATCGTAAAAATGAGTAAACCAATTTAATTCTTCTCCATTGAGTGAGTTACGAGCCTAATTCGAACAAAAATAAGAGTTATCTTCCCGCAATTATTTCGTTTTATCGTATCGATTGTGCACGAAAACGTAAAAAATCAAGAAACTGGCTGGAAAGATGTCTGTACTTACTATATTTTACATTTTACATCGAGTGTACGTTTGTCTCATTGTTTTTTGTAAGGATTCTCGATACCCAACGATTAGAAATACCGAAAAGAGACATTTTCCACAAACGCAGACTTACTCGCTCGGCTTCTATCTCTTATTCGTCCCATGTTTTTATTTCGTTTAACAGTATCTCCTCTCTGTAAAGTAGGGCGAACTGAGATCGTGATATGCTAGATGTATATGCTCTCGTTCGAGTTCTCTGTAATCGAATACAACTATCGTCTGAATCTGATATGTGTATACATACATCTATACATGAAGTAGCACGTGCGAGAGTCCTAATTTGGCGAAAAGCACTTGAACGCCTTTTGTTGCCAGCCAACTGGCAATTCTGTAACATCGTGATCGCGATCGTTAAGCGTGAAACGAAGAAACTGATTTCCATTTGAATTATTCTCAAATGATCGTCAATCCTCCTTCTCGAATATATTTTTTATAATTAACTGATGTGGTGAATTTGAGATATAGAAAAGAAATGGATATAAATATCAAATAAATAGTTATTTTTAGGAATCTTAGAGTAAAAAGAAAAATTAAAGAAAGAGAATCAAATGAAAAAATTTAAGGAATTTCATGTGGAATGTATAAACATGAATATTATCAAAATATAACTTTTGATTTTTGTATTTTTTCTAAATAATTTTTTCAAAATTAAATTAGTAAAAATTTGGCTTGTATTTTTGTATTAATAAAAAGATTTTATTGATGCATAAGCATAATATTAAATAATATAAATAATATCAATTATAATTTAATTAAAAATAATTAATAATATTAATTATGAGATAATGTTTCAGTTATTGTAATACAATATTATAATTATTGTAATAATAATATTTAAAATATTTTATTTGAATTATTATTAATATTGTATCCAAATCAAAATTTTGGCATCTCATTCTTTTATTCTATTACATATTTTTTTTATAAATAATATAAAATATTTTTTAATAAATAATATAAAATAAAAATTCTGAAATATAATAATAAAATTCTGAAATATTACAATGAAAATGAAAAATATACAACAATGAAAAATCTCAATCTCAGATCAGATCTTTAAAATTTAAATTGATAAATGAATAATAAATTATCTGATTATCTGATGTAATATATATTATATATCATTTATCTATTTTTAATGAAAATAAATATATAATTTTAAAATTTGACTTTAAATCATTTATAATTTTGATATAATTGTGAAAAAAACAATGATCTTGTTTGTTATCTAATTAATTTTTCTATGGCAATAAAATATTTTCAGAATATTTATTTTCAATAATTATCAGTATATATATATATATATATAATTTTATATATAATTTACATTTTATGTCAAATTATAATAACTCAAAATATTTTTTATATAGCTATGAATGATAGAAAAATAATCGTATTACTTGGGATATATATATAAGCTATTAACATAAAATACAAAAGAAATTTAAAATTAATGATTTCTTTAAATTATTTCTTTTTAATTAGAAAATTAATATTTCTTGAAATATGAAGATTTAAATATACTGTGAATATTAAAACAAATGTAAGTATTTTTTGATTGTTTAACAAAATTATTTAACAAAAATTTATTATATTTATCATATTTATTATATTATATCATAGCTTATGGTAACCTGTAACAATAATTGATATGATAATTGATGATATTGATAAATAATTATAATTTCGTTCAATTTTCATTCATTTTTACTTTATTCAATCAGTAATAAAATAATAACAATAAAAAAATTAGAATTTTATGCAATTATTCAGCTCTATCATTCAAATCGTGAAAAGATAATTAAGATAGTGTGCATAGATAGATTCCATCGTACGCGCGAATAGTGACTGTGGAGTTACTAAAGAGTAGAGTCCTGAATGCACATTGATTATATACGAAGAGAAAAGGTAATCGTTAATTCTTTCCTCTGGAGGAAGTAGTCGGTTGTCCAGGCTGTAGACAAGGTGGCACCCATGTGTCCTTACGCGTCGCGATCTTTCCACCTAGACAATGAACCTACTCTTCATTCTGTCGATCCACGTGCCCACTACAGCAAGTAAATACACTTGAAAGCGGTTTGGCCCATTATCCTCTTCCTAGCATGGCTTCAATTCCCGCGGTTTATCGAGAAAATGCTAGTAAGAGGAGGAGAAAGTGCATGCGCAAGAGAGAAAGAGAAATATGGATAGAGATGGATAGATAAAGAGAACGAAAAGGAAAAGTAAAGGGGCTAAAAAGAGAGAATAACATAAAGAGGAAGAACGATGATCCGTTTCCAATAGATGCCATCGTTTCTTTCCTTTCTTTCCTTTATTTTCTTTTTTTCTTTCTTTATTCCTTTCTGTTTCTCTTGTTCTATTTTTTACTTTTTTCTTTCTACTTTGATCATCGATATTTTCCTCTAACAATGCCGACAGTGACTCGCATCATGAAACGTAAAATCACTCGTCGCTTTCTTTTCGTTGTCGAAAAGGATCTTTTAAAAGGAAGACAATCGCGCCTGCGTCTACAATAAGATTATTGACCTTTCATTTTTATTTCTTATCCGTTATGGAACGATGATATTTAAGTTCGGTCATTCGTAATGTATTTCTGACCGTGATTGCCGATACCTAAGGTATTCGATCAATATTCTGAAGAGTTTAATAGTATAATAATTTCTTCGATGTAAGATGATAATTATACAAATTTGATGTGAATATTTATTATTTATTTATCTTTATTATATATATACAATATTTATTATATATTTATTACATACTTTTTACATTCTTTACATACATCAGTGTTAAATATCGATCAATTAAAAATATTAGTTTGATTGATTGATTAATATTACGATTAAAATAGATTATATTTATTAGTTATTAAAATTGATTGATGAATTTATTTGTCAATTAGTTGATAAAAATATTAATTATCAATTATCAATTTTAATTTGTAAATATTTTGAAGAATAAAATATTAAAATATTTAAGTGTTACGATAGAATATCGATTATCTCTGAATTAATTGGCAGATAAATTTATTTGAATAAGCGATTCTTTGAATCAAAAAGAATCAAATTTATAGATATATTAAACAATTGAAAATTAAATAATTTTCATATATTATATAAAACAATATATCTAATAAGAGGAATAAAATTATATTATAAAAAAAAATAAATATATTAATAAAAAAAATAAATTAATCAGTTTTCAGATCGTTTTAAAATACAAATATATTATTGTTAGAGATGTTCATTTAAATATATATTCATTTTGTGTTCAAATAATTGATTGAATAACTAAACATCGAACAATCAATGTTTGGATCGAATCGTTCTACTGTAATTTCAAAAAATTTATACTTTTAATTTTTCTTATGAGTTAACTTATGAGTTATGATAAATATTTATATAATAGAATAATTGATATAATAAATGAATAATTTCAATTCAATCAAAATTCAATAATCTAATATCTTTTAATAAATAATAAATTGTAGTTTATAGTAACCAATATAATAATTCTTTGATTTAATTATATTAAGTAATTGGAGGAAATACATGTAATTTGAATATAATTCAAATTCTTCATTTCACGTTCTTCATTTCGATGCTTTGAAACTATAAATAATAATACAATTTTAAATAATAAATATATCTTTATTTTTTCTATATTTGCATAAATAATTTGCTTTTATTCATTTTCAGACGATAGTAACAAAGTGAAAATTAAATTCCATGTATAATATTTTATTAACTTCCATAAATGATATCGCATTCAATTTTTAAATTTGAACAATGCTAAATTTATATTTTTTTAGAAATTAAATTTTATTTTGTATTTAAATATATGAAGTTATTCATCAAATATTAAAAAATAAACATGTTTCGAGATATATAAGATGTTATATTCGTGGAAAGGTTAATTCTAAAGATCAAAATAAATACAAAAGTTGATATATAAAAATATCAATACTTATTTATCACTTATTCTTTCCATCATTATATATTTAAATAAATTTAAATTGCTTGTAATTTAATAAAAAAATTTCAACATTTTTGATGAATTTTTTTGTTTTGATTTTTTGATTTGATTTAAAGATATCCTATGAATATATTAATATCTTATGGATAAAAACAATTTTAACATTTTTTTTATACATGTATATTTATATTATATTCGCATTTCCATCAAAATGTAAAAAAACAAATAAAAATATTTTTTTGATCGATACTTATTTGGATCTTTTACTATATTCTACTAAATTTTTTCTTTAATGAACACATATAAGACAAAAGTTTTGTTCGCGATTTTTTGTGAGAAAAATTCTAAAGATCCACAGTTATAGAATTAAATTAAAATTTTTTAATATTAATACTGTACTAAGTAGGAAAAAGGTATACGTGATGCATCGCCAATGTATTAATTCCTCGATTTAATTATATTAATTAATTGGAGGAAATATATGTAATTTGAATATAATTCAGATTCTTTATTTCACGTAAATTTCGATGCTTTAAAAGTATAAATAATATATATAAAATATATTTGACGTTAACAATATATTTTATCATGTTAACGATAGACAATTTTGTTAAAAAAATATTTTTATTGAATTCTTAAACATTGATTTTAAATATAATATCAATTTATCAAAAATCTGGAAAATGTGAAATATTTAAAAAATCATATTGAAAATCTGAAAAATATATCTGTATTTATTAATATATTTTAAATTGATTATTTATATTTCACTTTAAGTAGAAATAAAATTATTTATCCAAATAATTGAAAAAAATTAATAAATGAAAAAAAGAATAGATAAATTTCATCAATATTATATATTAATGTACCAGTATCAAATTCAGAAAATTTTCGTAGATTAAAACATGATCTTTTTGAATAGCAATCGATATTCAAGTATAACAATAGATGATGATCTATCGTGAAAACCATTATGAAGTTCTTATTATACTGCCCTCTATTTCTGCTCGCTATGAATACTTCTTATAGAGACTGGCAAAAATCGAATCTTATTGAATGGTGAATAAAAAAAGATTCTATTGTGAAACGTTACGAATTCATGGCCAAGAATAATAGGTTGGCACATATCGTGAAAGCACTTTTTTGTTGGCTAACGACTCAAATACAATGACTTTATTGTCTTGAAAAAACTAGTGAATATATAGATATTCATATAATAAAGTTTTTCTCATATCTTTATACTTTGTTGCTCATAGAAATAAATTTCATTTCAACGTTTAAATATAATTATTTTATGCTCTTCGACAATATGTGTACATAAAATGCAAATTGAAATGCTGAAATAAATAGATATTCCATAGATTCCATTTCATTTGATTGCATTTCCAACTTACTATATTATAATTAACGCGAATTAAGTTGAGTTTACAATTTCTCGAATAATATATTCATTGCATCTAGTAATTATAAGCTTGTTAAATATTTAAGTACTTAATTAATTAAGTAAATGTTATATAAAGTTTGTTTAACTTGTATATGTTACGATTATAATTCGAAAAATTCCATTAGAAATATTTTCTTTTGTTATTAAAATATATTTCTATATAATTGAAAAGCTTTTAGGATTATGAACATTTCTCAAAATATTACTTTTTTTTAAATATTTGAAATTTTTTATTATCTATCAATTTTGTGTGTCTCTAAATTAATAATTTTGCAATAATTCATTGAGATATAAAGATATTAAATAAAAAAAAAATATTTATCAAGAAACGTCGATTTTTCGACATTTTATAAATCAATGAATATAATTTTAAAGAAATTTTAATTTTGTTATTTCATTACAATGTTAATATTTTCGATTTTAATGGTTTTGAATAAATTTTTTTTTATAACTTCAATATTATCATTAATGAATAATATATTTGCGAATTCATTCATTGCGATCAAAATAAATGATGTATTTATTCACTTATAAATATAATATTAATTTAATTTATAAATACAACATATATATATCTTATATATCTTATCAATATCTTAAAAAATACCAAGATTTAAAAGCTTATTATTATTTCTGGATAAAAAAAATTGCTGGAAAATTATTAAAAATTATTATGAATTAAATTTTAACATTTTTTTCATTATTGATATAATTTAATATTAAATTAAGCTAAAAATGTAATTTTTTTTTATATTTGTTTTTTATTCAATAAATATTTTTAAAAACGCTTATATTTAATTTTATTATTTTATATCTATTTAAATATGCATTTAATTATAATTACTTTCATATTTCAATAAGGAAATTCAATATTGCAAAAAAGAGCGTACAAAAATATATTTTTTTTAAATTTTATCATTTTTTACTATAAATAAAATTCATCATTTTTAATGCCATTTTATTTTATATTAAAAATAAAATGGCATTTATTTATTATTGATTTTATAAGATTCTCATAAATATCTTTCATTTTATAAATAAAAGAAAGTTTATATTTTATAATTTATATTTCGAAAATAATTTTAACAGATATGATGTTTTAAATAATTTTCCCATTTTATATGTATAATTTGCAATGTTTGCTTTTTTAATTATTCTGAATAAATTTCAAGCATTAAAATAAAACAAAAAGGTTAAAGATAAAATTTATTATGTTTTAACAAATTATGATTTGGCGTAAATAAGATTATCCTTTTTAATGAAAAAGCTTTAACGAAACAATCTTTATTTTTAATTAAGTATATTATTTGATTAATGTAATTATTATTATTGAATTTATTTTTTGTAAGTAATAATGTTAATAATAATATTAACATGGATATAATAAATTTTTTTTATTATTTGTTTAAAATTGAATCATATTTTCCTTTTTTATTTATAAATCAATTTGAATTCTTTTAAATATTTCAAATATTATTATAAAAATCTTGTTAACTCAATTTAAGAATCATTTTTTAATAGGATGAATAATAAATAAAGTGAAATTTATTATTAAATATATTATTATAACTTATAATTATATACTGAAAAATTATATATTAAAATTTTAAGCAGATAGAATTAATTTAAGAATACTAAAAATAAAACATGTTTTATACTAGCTTATTATATAATAATGATTTATATATATAATTTATTTGCCTATTATTTTTTAGCGATCTTATATTGTGTAAAAAAATATTTTTATAATAATTAATTTCAATAAAAGCATTTTAGAATTTCGTTTATTGAATATTTTATGAAATATTAAATATGTAAATACATTCTTAAAAATTTATAGAATACTTTATAAAAAAAATTACCAATATTTGCTGTTAAAATATTAATAAATTCAAAAATATATACATTATTCAGTTATTTCATATTATATTTATTTTTTATATTAAATTTATAAATGTTATAATTTAAATGTAGAAAAAACAAAAATTTCTCTAAAATTTTTTTAAAATAACATCTTTCTAGAAAATATAAAGATATAAAATTATTTATAATTATATAAATCATGGAAATTTTATTTTTATTGAATAATATATTAATATTATTGAATAATAAAAGGAATAAAAAAACAGAAAAAATATAAAATTGATGAATTTAATAATCTTACTGTTTATTTATTAATTAAAAACAATTTAAGAATAATTATTTTAGTAAAAATTATTTAAAAATTTAAAAATATTTTGAACAATAATAGATTTTTTAGGTTATTATAATCTATCAATTTTATTATATTTAATAATGATGAAAATATTTGAATATTATTTTATATGAAAATTCTGATTTTAATGAAAATTTTTATGTATTTAGAGGAAATAAATTACACGATAACTAAATAACGTATATATTCGATGAAAAATCTCTTTTTTTTCATGCTTTGAATACAATTTGTTTTTTAATTATTATAAATATATGATAATGCAATAAATTTCAAATTTTAAACATTTATTAAAAATCAAAAAATTTACTCTGTATTATACAATTATAAAGTTTTTTTTAAAAGTTTTATTTAAAAGAATTAAAATATATTGAAATTTCGAACATTGATTATGTTCTTAAAATAACATTTTGAAAAAAATATTATTTCTTATAATTCATTATATTTTATATACACATAATTTCATTAAAAATAAAAAATTGTTCCTTAATTAAAAAATAAAAAAATATTTATTTTCATGACTCATTGCATATTGTATAAGTTATTCAGTAAAAATATTATACAAGTAAAAAGTAAATATAAGTAAATCTTATATTTTTATTGAATTAATTAATTACAAGAAGAAGAAATTAAAGTTTAAATGATTGAATGAAAATTTAAATGAATTGAACTTAACTTAATCTAGACTTATAATATAAATATTTTTATTTTGTAGAAAATAATAGATTGCATTGATCATTAAAAAAAATGAAATATATATTAGAAATATATATTAAATAATTTATCGCCTTATTGTAAAAAATTTTCCATGCAAAATTATATGTATTTAAAATATGAAAAATTGTAAGCATTAATTTCACAATATTAAAGAGATATTTCATCGACCAAAAATTTATTATGCTCTACATAGATATAAATTTTCATTAAAATTAGAATTTTCGATTTTGAATTTAAATATGAGATTCAAATAATTTTGAACTATTTTTAATTTAATAAAAAATGAAAAAATAACAATATTACTGGATCTATTAATATCCAAATTATTTTTATATTTTTTAATAATTTTTATTGCATTATTTTATATTGAAATCTCGAAAACATGTCTACATTAATAAAATACATATATTTAATTTTATTAAAATCACGAATGTATTTATTCTCGCGTATAAAATTGATAAACTTTTCTGTCGAAGATTAATATTCAAAATCCATGAAACTGATTGATATCAGTTTTCAATGTCTGTTTTTTCTTCTCAATTTTGTCTCTGTAATTTAAATTCACAATATTTTGTTATAATTTGTAAAAAAAAAAAACTTTGTCGCATTTATTTTATTTAATTTAGCTAAGAACAGTGCATAGAGGAGTTAGTTTAATTTTTCATTTGAAAACATTTTATTATTTTGTTCTATTATTTTAATATTTTCTTTATAATCGAAATTAAAAAATTATATTATTAGATTTAAATTTTATATAAATAAGATATATAAAATTAAACCAATTAATTAGTTTATATTTTTATTTTGATGTAAATTTAAAAGAATTTCTTGAAAAAAAGTTTTTTGCTTTCTTTTTGTCACTTTTTGCTTTCTTTCACTTTTCAAATTTATTATATTTTGATATTTCAATCTTTTCTATTTTTTTCAAATAATTAAAAAATAAAATGTGATTTATTATCAAGCTATTGTTTATTGTTTATTATTAGCTAAATTTAATGGTAGTTTCAAGAATAAGCAACCAATCAATTATTTCAACACATTTTAATAAAATAATTTGTACATAATAATCTATAGTTTTTAAAGACTTCATGTCATTGATCAACATGAAATTTGAAGAGATAATAGATTTTAGGCGTGTGTATCTCTTAATTTTTGAAATATTAACGAAAAACATTCGATATTATATATTATGTACAAATATAGACAGACATTTTTATTCATATATTACTTATTTACATTTTTATCCAAATATTATTAATATTAAAATGTCCATGAGTTTCATTTCTTTTTTTTCTTTTTTCGATACGAAATGAATACATGATATTTGTTTAAGGATAATTTATTGTATTATATATCAACCGTTCCGCTCTATCATTTTCTTCCATCTCTCAGAAAATCTCATTATTCCCTTTTTCCAAAATTGTTGCGGTTTATTTGCAAAATATTGTTTGAGATACCTTTTTATTTCGTTTATGGATTGGAATCGTTTATCACGGAGAGAATTTTTTTAATAAGAAGAAAAAGTAATAATCGAATAGAGATTTGAAAAGAGATCTGAGAAGTACAAAAGATGCGATAGAATGTCCCAATCAATCTCTAATAGTTTTTCTCTTACAATCAATGCAATATGCGGTTTTATATTGTCGTGAACCTCGTCGATTCGCCAATTTTGGCCATTTTTCTACTTTAGTGCCTTTCAAGTTAATTGCAATATTTTTCAAAATTGATGGTTTTACTTTAAAAAAGGAACTAATAATAGACTACACTTTTCCAATCCCACCAAATGGACAAAAGAACTTTCTTCGGGTGAAATCCAGACTTTGTGACAGTTGAAAGTCTATTGTCCTTAAATTAAGTGCACATTTTGATACAATATCCAAGCTACATCTCAAGTGATAAGTCTCTTTAAAAAAGAATCTCTTTTATGTCACTGAAAAAGGAAATCAAACATAGAGACGCGGCTCATAAAGTCAGTCTCCATCAATAGCTGTGGCATCTAAAATTTCCATCGATTGATATATCCTACCTTGGTATCCCATTAGATGATCATTTATTCAGTTTTCCTGGAAATTTTAGTAGTATTCACTATTTCTTGGACAGTATATCGCGGATTTTCAGACAGCATAGCCTTGATAAAGTCCGTATTTATCGTTACTGGGCGGCCGCTGCGACTTTCATATTTTAATTGAAAATTGCCATTTCTAAATCCCTTAAACCAATTGTGGATCATCATAATAGTTGTAGCATCACTCCCGTAAACAGTTCAAATCTCGTCTGCAATATCATTTGCACTAAGAAACTAACTTGACTTTTTTAAAGCAATAAAGCATAATATATTGCAAATGTTTGCTTTGGCTATTAATATAGAACGGTCTAGAAAAAAGTTTTATTTTAAGTTTAACTTTAAAGGAGACTATTATTAACAAAACGTACCTTGAAAGAGTTTTAAAATGACTGAAACCAATGCTATAAATGGTTAATAGATAAGTCTGCATATTCATATAAAAATAATCAGTTAAAGATGTTCCTAGTGATGCGAAAGAAACTTAGAGGATACCCTAATCATTCTCATTATTAATCAGTTTTTAAACCGATTAACAACAATGCATGAGATTTAAAGAAAAGAAAAGAAACATAAAATGAAATCAATTATACAATAAGCAAAATCAACATAATCTAAATCAATCATCATATAATATTTAACATAACTTTTATGTACTTTCTTGGAACCAAGATGTCAAAATTACTTAATTAAACTAAAGATTTTATTTACTTGCTGTTACATATACATTACATATACACATATATATTACATGTAATCATAACTAAATACAATGCAACAATATAAATCAATTATTATTTTATTACACTACATTCTAATACATTTTCGAGTTCTTATAGCTAAAGAATTAGTTTTTTTTACATTTCTTGATGGTGGTATCCTTGGAGCAACTTTTGTCCCAAACAAAATAGCTGCTTCGAATCTCGTACATACCACGGTTCTATCTTTCCTCAAATCCCGTATTCTTTTTAAAGAATGAATTGTTGAATCTTCTCCAAAAATTTGTTTCCTCATTCTTTCCTTCGTTTCTCTCTTATGGCGTCTCGCGGTCTGTTGCAAAATTTTGTCAGATTTACAAATTCGCAACCATCTTCGCGATACTTGTGCGGCACATAAGAGAGATTCTGGATCTAAATGGCGAAGAATTAATTGAGATACTTCCAAAGGAAGTTCAAAAATAAAATCTACCTTAGTAGGTTCCAGCATGCCAATAGCACATAGGAAATTCCTGAAGAACTCCATTTTGCTTTTATGGATGCAAAAATACGATTAACAATCTTGGAAAAAAATCGGCGTTTATATACCCTCGTCATAAAGGGTAAAGGGGTGGAGCCTCGGAACCGGACCGACCAATCATATTCGAGTATTAATACATAATGGATATCCTCATGTATACATAGGATGTGTACATAGAACATTTTATCATAGATGTATTATCATATATGGTTGTATTTATTATGCACATTTTTAAAATAAGTGTAATATTAAGTGATAATTTTAATTATCAATAAGTCAAAATAATTTTCTGTTTTTCATATGCATTGATCAAATTACTTTATAAAATTTATTTATCTGGATGTACAAAAAAATAGTTGTATCGTATTTCATATAGTTTTAAATATTAAAAATATTATTTAAATAATTTTAAACATCATTTACTCTATTTCTAATCTTAAAATTTTTAAATCTCTTTGATTATCTTTTTGTATTTTGAACCATCGAAGGTAGTAATCAGACGAAATTTCAATTCATTACTCGTATACTCGTTTGCAAACATTAAGTCTGATAATTTAACGGATAGTTTAAATATTTTCAAGTGGAATTTCTAAGCGTTTTTCATTTCAAAGTTTTTGTTTACGCGTTGGAAAAAAAAGAAAAACATTTAATGATCCGAGTGAAGTTTGGCTACCACATTGAGATTGCGTTCATACGAATATCATTCTATTAACTCTCTCATCTGAATTGCCATCAATATTACATGCCTGTGGAATATAAACGAGTTGTAACGAACAATTTTTCTAAATAAATGTCCATCACATTATCGATTAAATGAATGAACAGTTAATTGAAATAAACGCTAATCAAATTTTGAATTTTATGCCAATTTTGTATATTAAGTACGCGTTCACTTGAGATTGATTTTTTTAAAAAGAAATTTTTTTTAATGAACGACATAAGTTTTTAGAAAATGACTGATAAAAATATAGGTGGCATTGTATTATTTCTGATGTATTCGTAAGTACGTCTCTCATTTGGATTTTACAAAATTGTTATATTTTTTTTCTAATAATTTTATATATTTTATTTGATTAGTTATTACATCTCTATGAAGTGAGAAATATTTTATAAATAAGTAAATGGTCAACACGTCAATCTTGCAAGATTCAATGATTAAACGTATAAATTAATTATAAAATTCGTTTGAACATTGTTAATAAAAATTACTGTTAAAATTTATAGAGATGATATCGAATTTATTTATTTTGTAATGAGTTTCATATTTTGAAAAGTAATAGCGATATTTAAATTGTTTTGTTACTTTAATACATAAATATATTATAATCATTGTCATTATTAATCAGTTTTTAAACCGATTAACAACAATGCATGAGATTTAAAGAAAAGAAAAGAAACATAAAATGAAATCAATTATACAATAAGCAAAATCAACATAATCTAAATCAATCATCATATAATATTTAACATAACTTTTATGTACTTTCTTGGAACCAAGATGTCAAAATTACTTAATTAAACTAAAGATTTTATTTACTTGCTGTTACATATACATTACATATACACATATATATTACATGTAATCATAACTAAATACAATGCAACAATATAAATCAATTATTATTTTATTACACTACATTCTAATACATTTTCGAGTTCTTATAGCTAAAGAATTAGTTTTTTTTACATTTCTTGATGGTGGTATCCTTGGAGCAACTTTTGTCCCAAACAAAATAGCTGCTTCGAATCTCGTACATGCCACGGTTCTATCTTTCCTCAAATCCCGTATTCTTTTTAAAGAATGAATTGTTGAATCTTCTCCAAAAATTTGTTTCCTCATTCTTTCCTTCGTTTCTCTCTTATGGCGTCTCGCGGTCTGTTGCAAAATTTTGTCAGATTTACAAATTCGCAACCATCTTCGCGATACTTGTGCGGCACATAAGAGAGATTCTGGATCTAAATGGCGAAGAATTAATTGAGATACTTCCAAAGGAAGTTCAAAAATAAAATCTACCTTAGTAGGTTCCAGCATGCCAATAGCACATAGGAAATTCCTGAAGAACTCCATTTTGCTTTTATGGATGCAAAAATACGATTAACAATCTTGGAAAAAAATCGGCGTTTATATACCCTCGTCATAAAGGGTAAAGGGGTGGAGCCTCGGAACCGGACCGACCAATCATATTCGAGTATTAATACATAATGGATATCCTTATGTATACATAGGATGTGTACATAGAACATTTTATCATAGATGTATTATCATATATGGTTGTATTTATTATGCACATTTTTAAAATAAGTGTAATATTAAGTGATAATTTTAATTATCAATAAGTCAAAATAATTTTCTGTTTTTCATATGCATTGATCAAATTACTTTATAAAATTTATTTATCTGGATGTACAGAAAAATAGTTGTATCGTATTTCATATAGTTTTAAATATTAAAAATATTATTTAAATAATTTTAAACATCATTTACTCTATTTCTAATCTTAAAATTTTTAAATCTCTTTGATTATCTTTTTGTATTTTGAACCATCGAAGGTAGTAATCAGACGAAATTTCAATTCATTACTCGTATACTCGTTTGCAAACATTAAGTCTGATAATTTAACGGATAGTTTAAATATTTTCAAGTGGAATTTCTAAGCGTTTTTCATTTCAAAGTTTTTGTTTACGCGTTGGAAAAAAAAGAAAAACATTTAATGATCCGAGTGAAGTTTGGCTACCACATTGAGATTGCGTTCATACGAATATCATTCTATTAACTCTCTCATCTGAATTGCCATCAATATTACATGCCTGTGGAATATAAACGAGTTGTAACGAACAATTTTTCTAAATAAATGTCCATCACATTATCGATTAAATGAATGAACAGTTAATTGAAATAAACGCTAATCAAATTTTGAATTTTATGCCAATTTTGTATATTAAGTACGCGTTCACTTGAGATTGATTTTTTTAAAAAGAAATTTTTTTTAATGAACGACATAAGTTTTTAGAAAATGACTGATAAAAATATAGGTGGCATTGTATTATTTCTGATGTATTCGTAAGTACGTCTCTCATTTGGATTTTACAAAATTGTTATATTTTTTTTCTAATAATTTTATATATTTTATTTGATTAGTTATTACATCTCTATGAAGTGAGAAATATTTTATAAATAAGTAAATGGTCAACACGTCAATCTTGCAAGATTCAATGATTAAACGTATAAATTAATTATAAAATTCGTTTGAACATTGTTAATAAAAATTACTGTTAAAATTTATAGAGATGATATCGAATTTATTTATTTTGTAATGAGTTTCATATTTTGAAAAGTAATAGCGATATTTAAATTGTTTTGTTACTTTAATACATAAATATATTATAATCATTGTCATTATTAATCAGTTTTTAAACCGATTAACAACAATGCATGAGATTTAAAGAAAAGAAAAGAAACATAAAATGAAATCAATTATACAATAAGCAAAATCAACATAATCTAAATCAATCATCATATAATATCTAACATAACTTTTATGTACTTTCTTGGAACCAAGATGTCAAAATTACTTAATTAAACTAAAGATTTTATTTACTTGCTGTTACATATACATTACATATACACATATATATTACATGTAGTCATAACTAAATACAATGCAACAATATAAATCAATTATTATTTTATTACACTACATTCTAATACATTTTCGAGTTCTTATAGCTAAAGAATTAGTTTTTTTTACATTTCTTGATGGTGGTATCCTTGGAGCAACTTTTGTCCCAAACAAAATAGCTGCTTCGAATCTCGTACATGCCACGGTTCTATCTTTCCTCAAATCCCGTATTCTTTTTAAAGAATGAATTGTTGAATCTTCTCCAAAAATTTGTTTCCTCATTCTTTCCTTCGTTTCTCTCTTATGGCGTCTCGCGGTCTGTTGCAAAATTTTGTCAGATTTACAAATTCGCAACCATCTTCGCGATACTTGTGCGGCACATAAGAGAGATTCTGGATCTAAATGGCGAAGAATTAATTGAGATACTTCCAAAGGAAGTTCAAAAATAAAATCTACCTTAGTAGGTTCCAGCATGCCAATAGCACATAGGAAATTCCTGAAGAACTCCATTTTGCTTTTATGGATGCAAAAATACGATTAACAATCTTGGAAAAAAATCGGCGTTTATATACCCTCGTCATAAAGGGTAAAGGGGTGGAGCCTCGGAACCGGACCGACCAATCATATTCGAGTATTAATACATAATGGATATCCTTATGTATACATAGGATGTGTACATAGAACATTTTATCATAGATGTATTATCATATATGGTTGTATTTATTATGCACATTTTTAAAATAAGTGTAATATTAAGTGATAATTTTAATTATCAATAAGTCAAAATAATTTTCTGTTTTTCATATGCATTGATCAAATTACTTTATAAAATTTATTTATCTGGATGTACAAAAAAATAGTTGTATCGTATTTCATATAGTTTTAAATATTAAAAATATTATTTAAATAATTTTAAACATCATTTACTCTATTTCTAATCTTAAAATTTTTAATTCTCTTTGATTATCTTTTTGAACCATCGAAGGTAGTAATCAGATGAAATTTCAACTCATTACATATACTCGTTTGCAAACAGTCTAATAATTTAACGGATAGTTTAAATATTTTCTAGTTTAATTTTTAAGCGTTTTTCATTTCATCATCATTTTTTTTAAAGTATAACATCGCTTCTTTTTAATGATTTAGAAAGAAATGTTAAAAGACTGTGTCCCATCACCAACGAAACGTACTTTAAGAGAGCTCTAGAATGATTGAAATTAATGCCATGAACGGCACGAATAATACAATAAGTCTGCATGTTCCTATAAAAATAATCAGTTTAAAGTCATTCCATTAGTGTAGTGCGAAAAAAATGTATGGAACATGCTAATACAATATTTTTAGTAATAACTGTCATCGTCATAATATGTCATCATCTTTACTATTTTTAATTCTATTTTTAGAGTTTATAAAAAGTATGATTACTTATTTTCAAAAATTTAAACATTTCCCATAGTAAAAATAGAAAAAAAACTAATTATACAAATATGATAATTGCTGCTATTTTAAACAGAAATAAACATATTAAATAAAAACATCTTATAATTATCGAAATTGGTTATTATACACTTGACGATTATACAATGATGAATTCTGTATTGAAGATTATTGTATTAATCACATCTGTATAAAGAATTCAATGCATAGTATAAGTAGAATTTTATATTTGGAATCCAATCCATTTCCTGTTCTACTTTTTTAAGGAATTTCATTCTAATTTTACAATTATTCCTTTCTTTTTATCGAATATTAAATTAAAAGAAACATGATAAAAACCTATAAAAATAATTTCCTCTTTCGCTTCAACGTTTAAAAATTAATCTACATAACAGTAAATGTACAAT
This sequence comes from Apis mellifera, assembly GCF_003254395.2. Taxonomy (NCBI): domain Eukaryota; kingdom Metazoa; phylum Arthropoda; class Insecta; order Hymenoptera; family Apidae; genus Apis; species Apis mellifera. The sequence goes on along the minus strand of NC_037644.1, from coordinate 7,004,609 downwards.
GCTAATACAGTTAGAATTCCAAATGCAAAGGGTTAAACGAGGCATACAGCGATTCATTACAGTTCTTGTCAACACTGTTAAGTGCATTGCAGGTGCATTTAACAACGCGCGTCGTTTCCGGGGTGAAAAAGAAGCGCACACGCTCGTTCCCTATTATGCAAAACCCGTTCACACACGTGTCATTCGTATCGCATCACACATCATTACCCTTCTTACCCCCTTGGTGCATCCTTCCTTTTGCCTCGTTATCCACGGTTCAACAAATTTGAAATCGCTGCACCTGCAGCGTTAATGGTTTTAACGTTCCTGTTAAAACGTTCGACGCGCGTTACTGCAAATGATGCAGCGCCGAATATTAACGGGTGCGCGGAGAAGTGTACTGCGCGCCCAGGGTATACGAGCAACTCTTCGCTCAATGCTTTTCTTCTTGCGCCATTCCCCTCTCCCCTCCCTTTTCGTCTCTCTTTCACAACCACGTCTCCCATCGCGAACGAACAAAATTGACGAAATGCTTTCAGAGATACCGCGCCTTTGATTCATGGCTATCCGCCACATAATACTATGTGGGCTATGCACGAGAGACAGGATATGATGTATGGATGGGACATAGAGGGCGATGGGTGAAGCGGCGAGTGTCGTAATGGTTTTTGGTATGTATATGAAAACATGACGTTGACGAAACGCTTCATCGAGGGTGCGTTGGTTTTTGGTATATCGCTTTTGTTGACGCGAATCCGTGCTATGGATACGTGAATGACGTGAACTTTCACAAACAAATTGAATTGTTTCTGGAAAATTGTTCTTTTCTCTCTCCTCTATCTCTATCTCTCTTTTCTTTTCATCTATCTATGATTTCGAGGATAGCTCGTCGAGATTCGTCGTTTTGCGGATAAATTGTATATCTATATATTCAAAATGTAGTATATTTTGCGCATTGAACGATAGTACTAGGTAGTATGCATTGAATGAATGACGAATCGTACAATGGAGAGTCGATAATTTGGTTAAAAATTTTTATTTATTTATTTTCTATTATTATTAGTTTTTAAAGTAAAATGCTAATCGTAAATTATCGTATTTTTGTGAGAAAATTCATTTATATTTTATAAAATATAAAATATAGCATATTACATGTATGTATATATATTGTTCAAATTTTTTAACGAATATATTGGAAATAAAATGTAAGATTTATTGAGATGTGCAATATCAAAATATTATGAAGTTTAATCTATTTTATCATAATAAAGATTAAGAAAAAAAATTTAATTTAGCTTTTATTTAAATTTTTGTTAAGTTTTATTTAGACAATCCCGTATATATTCTTCAATCCATAAAAGAAGAAGAAGAAGGATATGAAGATAAATTGACAAAAATTAGGTTGACGTATCGTTGAGATCAATAACTATATTTATATCATTGTTCAGCTTATTCATAAAAAGCAATCAATTCAATGGAACAATGTTTAAGATTCAAAGACCACTCGTGAGACAAATCTTGTTCATTGATTCGTTCGCTTTTTTTTATAATTTTTGTAATTAAATTGGTATGTTATCGATATTTCCATGGAAATTTTAATCCAGCAAATTGATGCTTCATTCGTCCCGATTATAAACGAGATTCGCATTTTTATCTACGGCACAATTTAAACGTCTAAACTTAAGTACTTCCATTAAAGAATCGCGTTACGGCATTTGATATTGTCCTTAACTCATTTTTTTTCTTTTTTTTTTTTTTTTTTCTTTTTATATACATAAAAACTTTCAGAGGAAGACATTTATGCGAAGTTATTCATTTTTTTTATGGATTGCAAGATTTTCATATATTTAATATAGTTGATTTATTAAAATATTTGCTTATTAATTCGAAGAATGAATTCATAATATAATAAAATGAAATATTGACATATTGGTATAAATTTTTATATTGTATTATTATTTATAGTATTTATATTATTTATTTGTATATTAATACGTTAATATTTTTTGATCTTAAAGATATGTATTTTGTATTTTTATTAACAATATTGAATTTAAATATAGAAATTACCGAACCAGTGAAACTATTCTAGAATATTACTATTCTAGAATATTTTTTACAGAAATGGAATTTTATTAATTTTATAAAAAAATGCGTAATTTACGAATTTATTTTCTTTAGATTAATATTTTATATATATATATATATATATATATATATATATATATATATAAAGTATTTAGAGATTTTTAAATAATTATGTATATGGATAATTTATGATTTATTCAATTTATTATTATTAGAATGTTTTTGAAAATTTATTTTCGATGCATATAGAATTAATGCATTTTAAATAAATATTCAATAAACAGAGAACATTTTATATAAAGAGTTGCAAACTTTTTCACAAATCAATGAAGATAATTTTGATAAAACAAAATACAATTTTGATAAAACAGAATAGAACAAAAAACAAAGTGAACTTTATAAATAATTTTTAAACTCATTCTTTTATATGTTAAAATCATTAATTATAAATATTCTAATATTATATATATTTTTGAAAATTTTATAATTTTCTAATTTCTTAAATATTTCAATTTTGTTATAATAATAAATAAAAATACTATTTAATAACTAAAAATATGAAATACTCAATCTATAATAGAAACTTTTTTATAGTAATTTTGTTGTTATTATTATTATTATTTTATAAGTAGTTATTTTTTAAAATAAGCGTCTTTTTTCCAAATTATAAAATAATTTATTTCAAAAAATCCATATCCGAAAATTTCTCCTTATCTGCTTTTATTTTTGAATAATAAAGATTCTATTGTATCGAATTTATTTTTTTTTAAATTATATAAAAAACTTTTGTGCATCCTTTTCAGAAATAACTTTTAAAGGAAAAAAATTAAGTTCGCTATATTTCAAATTTTAATATATTTCAATATATGATAACTTGTTGAAATTTTTGAATTTTTATTTTAAATTGATATTTATTTATAGAAACGTTGAAAATTTAAAAAGTAAAAAAAAAAACTTGTTTTTTTTTATGTTAGAACTTTAATAAGAAATATTCTGTTATAAGTATTGTTATAAGTGTTTTTTATACAACATAAAAAAAATATCTATACGGTATTTGCAAATCTTTAATGATGTCTCTATTTATAAAAGATGTCAATGAACTTTCTAACAAAAGAAATAAAAGAAAGAAAAAAAAAATGTAGATAGAACAGCAAGTTGTGATTTTAATATCATATGAGTATCACGTTTCATAACGAGACATATCTGGATAGAAGTTATAAGAAGAAGCTTTGAATTACAAATTATTACAAGAAAAGATATAAGACAGTGGTTCTTATATATTTATTGTGAATATATTTTAACAAAAACAACATAATCAGCATAATCAGCATATAAGTTCAAGCAATTAAATAAAATAAATAAATAAATTTCTATAACAATTAGATTACAATAAAAAATACTGCAATAACTTTCAAATATCCTATTAATTCCTATTTATCCTATTTATTCTATCATATAATTTTTTTTTGACTTATCAGAATTAGAAATTGAATTTTATTTTATAAAATTCTTAAAAATTTTGAAACTTTTCTTTTTTTCTCTCTCTTTCTTTGGTTAATGTCTTTAGACGTTTCATTGTGTATATATTATTTAAGAAGTAATACGTAAATATCTATCTTGTTATTGAAATCTTAATAATATTTGATTTTTAGAATTCTCTTATCTTGAAATCGGTTAATTGAGTTATAAAATATTAACAATATATAAATCATATTTTTGATTTAAAAGTTCAATATATAGAAAATTTTATTCTATGTTTTGCTCTGGAGAAAGATGAATAAATATTTTTTTCAATTTAATTTAATTATTCTAATATAATATTTCATGTAATTTTATTAATTTAATTAACTTTTTTGCAATTCGAAAATTTTGAAAACTCAAAACTTTTTGAATTTCGAAAGTTTTCAAAATATTAAATATCAAGGAGAAATATAACTTAATGATTAAAAAAATTGCTAGTTCTGCAGTAAATTTTATTAATTGTTGCTGTAAATTCTCTAAAAAAAAAAAATATACATATTACACATATATGAAGATGAATTATTTAAAAAAGAATTAAAATAAAATAAAGAAAGAAATAAAAATGAGAAGCTTATATTAATTGTCTGTAAAATTATATTCACTTATTTAGAAAAATATGAGAAGAGAAAAATATAAATATTTAACAAGATGAAAATTTTTAAAAAATTTATCTTTTGTTTTTGCAACATTGTTTTTTGCTTATAACACAGAATCCAAGATAGTTATGTTTGTTTATTTCTCTGAGAGAATTACATTGATCTCGTTTCTTGCTTATGCACGACCACAAAAGCAAAATAAAGAGAAATAAAATGGAATGCAAAATAAAGAAAAATGAATAAGTTGGCGAGTTTATCAAGTTTTACGTTCAATTTCTTAAAGTCACACGTAGTTAAAGTTAATAAAATCACAAATGAAACATATTTCAAATGTGCATTTATATAACTTTATCCATTTTCTTGATATATATAATATAAAATTGATGAAGCATATGACAGAATTTTAATTTTTTTTTAGGAATCGATAAAAAAGTCTGTAAAATTGAATATATGAAGAAAAAATTACAAAACATTATGACTTTATAAAACGATTTCAATATTAAAATTTTGTTTATTTATTTAATAAGGTAAAGATATTTAACATGAGATAGATAATTTAATAATATTGAATAGTAGAAAGTAAGAAAGATAAAATTTTTATATTTTTTTTACATTTACTTTTTTATATATTTGCCATTTATTTATATATATTTAATAAAAATATTGGCTCGGATATTTTTAAAATTATGAAAATATGAAAAATATAAAAAAATCAATATATGAAAATCAATGATTTTAAGAAAGAATTTCCAATATGAGATCTTCCTTCACCTATGTCTGCCATATTAAAGAAGTATATTCAATATTTTGATTGTTGCTATCATTTTCAAATTGTAGATATTGAACTTTAAATTATTTTTTCAGTTATTTTAATATGCAATATTAAAAACAATTTCTGTGTTTTAAATCAATTTTGTTAAAATTTTTATCGGTAAGTATATTCATTTGTTTTATTATAAATAATGTAATTAAAGATCAATAAATAATTGATATTTACTCTTTAGAAGAATAATTTAAATAATAAATATCATAGTTATATAATCTCTCTTTAAAAAAAATATATATAAACAAAAGTATCATTTATTCAATAATAAATTATTATACGCATAATATAATTATTTTCAAGTATAATAAAATTTTTTTAATGAAATTTTATAAAAAATATTATTATAATAATTCCAGATTTCAAATGGACATTAATAGATTAAGATTAAAAGTTAAAACTATTATATAAAATTAAAAATTCACTTATTTTTTTTTCTTTTTTACTTTTTAAGATAATTTACACGAAAATGTAGCATTGCTAATCCCATGATATTCATAAGCTCATTTATGATACTTCATGTACTGAATCCATTGTTCTTGCGTTTTATCGATGGCATCATCTAAAAAGTGAAAATTACAATGGAAAATATGTTAATAACCTACAGACAATATTTTATGTTTATTAATAATTATATTAATCTCATATTAAAAATAGAGTTTAGAAGCATTTGGAAAAAAAGATTAAATTAATATAATGATAATTTATTAATATTGCATTTAGATAATAATATAATTCATAATATTTAAAATTCGAAATTATCCTTAATAGCTAATAAATCTTTGTATATAACAATCCAATATGCGAAAAAAAATATAATGGTCTATAACGAAATTGTATTCGTATAATATTCTTATATGAATGATACGTCATCTGTTTTACTAATTTTAATTATTGGTATTGTACTTCTTTATAAAGATATTATGGAATCTCATATCTCTTTAGTTTCTTTACTTTTACTTTTATATATTTTGCTATTTCTTAAGGAAATAAAATTGAATTAAATAAATTAATTTCTTTATTCATTTATGGAAATAAATTTTTGGTAAGAAAGATTAAAAAATATTAAAAATGAGGTATAAATTACATTTATTTATTTAAAATACGAAAATATGAAAAAATATAGAAAATAATTTGATTTCAATATAAGTGAAATATGAAAATGAATATTATAAAATAATTGGAATTAAAAGTAGAAGGTTTTTATCATAAATCTTTTTTCTTCTTCTAAATTGCAAATTATATATCTTTTATGTAAATTTATACATGAAAAGATTACTAATTAGAAGTAGAAGATTGTTATAACTTAAATCCTTTAAATTTTTTATGTAAATATTGTGAATAAAAACTAAGAGGAATTTAAAAATTTAATTTATATTTTACTTATTTAAATTTAGTAATGAAATTACTTTAAATAAAAAAACACATGCATATTAGAGTGATATTACGTAATAATCTTCTGAATTAATTAATTAATTAATTATTATATTTCAGATACAGTATATGAAATATTTTAATAATACAATACTTTAATAATACTTTAATTATATTGCTATAAAAAAATATATCATAAGATATATTTAGATTGAATTTAATTAATATTATAATTATAATTATGATATAGAATTATGTGTAAACATTTTATTTTGTCCTGATTAAAATATTTATAAAAATTAAAAATGAAATATTTAATAAAAATAATTAATATATTTTTTAATATATAAAAGGAAAATATTATAGATATTAGATAAACGTCATATTTACTTTTGTTCATTATAAAAATATCCAAATGAATAAATAATAAATTAAACTAAGCTAATAAACTATATAGTAGATACATCATTAACAGTTTCTGATTTTTATCTATATAAACAAATGAATAATGAAGTAATGAATAAAAGAAAAATAATAATGAAAAAATAAGCTATTGAAAAGAATATGAAAAAAAATAATGCGATAAAGAAAATAAAAAAGAATAATTTTATATATTCTATCTAACCTATAAATATCAGCCAACTATAGGGCGAGTATAATAGTATTCGTATGTATATTCATAAAATAACAGGCGTCATTATGAGAAAGCCTCCATGTGGAACCGAATAAGTTACAATTGTTACGTTAATGATACGTGCATGGACACGTGCTCGTCTTTCATGATTTGAATGCCATGAATCTTTAAATAGAATGTATTTATGTAAATCTAATTACTATTAATGCTTATTTATTATACTTTTTTATAAAAAAAATTAAATTTAGTTTTTATAATGATTTAATTTTTAGATATAATAAAATATATTATAATAAAAAATAAACTTATATACAGAATGTTAAATTCGTGAGATATTTTTAGAGATTCTAAACAAAGCAAATAGTAAAGTTTGCTACACAAAAATGTTAAGGCTTATTAATTAAGTTAATAATAATTAATTAAGTATATAATTTCAATTTTGTGTTAGATAAAGCAAGACAGAGACAGGTTTATTTTGTCTTATAACTTAATAAATAAGTTTTAATTTTGGCATTTTTGCATTTGTTTTAATTTCTAGAATCAATTTTCAATATTAGAATAAAGATATCTCATGAATATATAGAACATCAAAATATATAGAAAGTTATTATTTTAATTATATTATTTCAATAATAAAATAAAATTATTATTAATGTAAATATTATTTAAATTTTAGAATTAAATAAATTAAGCTTTAAAATATTCAATCATTTAAATAAAATTTCAATGTACAATATTGTTTGATTAACTATCGTATTTCGTGTTTATCCATTAGAATTGTTTTTACTAATTTTTGGAACTAGAAGTTAAATTTATAATTTAATTTAATATAATATTTAACACGAACATTTTTATCTGATAAGAAATATTTTTTTCTTTTATTATAAATTATTACAAATTATGTTATTACATATCTTATTACGAATTATTTTATTTTAGTAAGTAACAAAATAATTTAAAAAAAAATTATTTATTCAAATCATAAATCGTATCTATGATTATTTCGAATAATTATAACTATTTATAATCCCAAGTAAGAAACTATATTATTGTATTATTATAAAGTAAATATAATAAATAAATAAATAAAATATATTATTTTAATTAATTTCCAAATGCTTTATTTTAATAATAGATTCGATATGATATTGATTGATATATTTATGAAAGAAAATGATATATGTATTTTACTTTACATTACAACAATAGATATTCGATGCTTCCACTTAACTAATTAATATATCTACAATTGTTTCATCGATTGAAACTATAGCGTATATTTAATTTATTTTCGAAATTTCCAATATTGTAATATCGATGAGGTAAAATCGTAAGTGCGAATACCAAGGTTAAAATAACGATGGATTGTAATTGTACGAAATACTATTTTCTGCTATGAAATACCGTTAATATAAGTGGACAAAGACGTTTATCTTGGAACATTTGCCCGATTGCAGATACAATCTGCAATGTATCTGCCGCAAAGCCCTGTAATTTCTCAAATGATCGTCGTATCAAAAAATCGGCAATTGAATTATTATCATTATTTATAAAGTTGATGGTATACCCCGAAACGTGTCTCACAACCGTTACTCGTTGAATATTGGCTTTAGGAATGTAAATAACCAGCGCGAACTCTTTACACGTCCTTTACGCCATGTCGTATTGGCCTTCCATGATTAAACAATTATAATCCGTTATTCGATAGAAGATATTATTGCGTGCTCTTCTTATGTATCTTTAACGGCTTTCTTGAGAAGTTTAACAATAAGATGTGCATGAAAAGAAAATTTTTATTTCTATTTTTGATGGATGTTTGAACTTTATCTTGAATATTGAAGAAATGACAATTTGATTCGGTGAAATATTGAATATCTAGTCAGATATTCAATATAATAATATTTAAGTAATATATTAGTAATACTAAAATATGATTATTGTGCCTCTTTTTAATTATTAAATAATTGATTAATTTTTTTGAAAAAAAATATGGAGTAATTAAATTACTATATTATTGTTGAAATAACTTTTTATATATTTAATGGAAATATTATTCGGCAAAACAATAATTTATTATTGTCTATATTATATTTATTTATGTTAAGAAGTAGAGAGAAAAATTATAGAAGATTAATAGAGAAAATAATAAAATTATAAAAATATACATACATATATTTTACTTCATCATAGCATAAGATACAAATGCTAAGAGTTTCTATATTATAACAAAATAGAAATAAAAATGAGTAAATAAAAAAAAAATGAATAAAATAACAAAATTTGTTATATTAAAATTCATAATATCTATATTTTATTTTGTATTTATTTTGCGACAAATATTTCTATTATATTTTAAAAATTTATTTTGAAAAAAATAATAAATATAAAAAAATAATAATTGATTTTTAATAAGTATTAATGCAGAGAAAATTAAAAAATAGTTTTAAATTTTATTTATAAATCATCAAATCATTAAAATATTTATTGTATGGGTTTACTTTATATAAACTATACAGAAGCTAAAAGTTTCTGAATTTAGCTTAAGAGAAGAAGAAGAAAGAAGAAGTTTTATTTCTGAATTTTTTTAAATTTAAATAGTAAAATAAATAATTTATTTTTTCAAGAATTTAATTTTTCAAGATTATTGAAAATTATAAAAATTAATTTTCAAGATATTTTTTTTAATTATAAAATATTAAAAAAAACTAATTTAATATTTTCAATTCTTTGATATTACTTTGAATTTCAGGTTATAAATTCAGTAAAGCAAATATTTGATAAGTTAAGGTTAAAAGTAGTATATCTAATATGTATATTTGTTTATTATATGGGCTATTATTAAAATATATTTATATTTTCTAATGATTACACTTGAAAATTTATATAAATTTTTCAAGAATGCATAAGTAAACTTTTATTATAATTTAAAATTCTGCAAAATAGTATATAAACATGTTATATTTGTTAGTTTGTTGCAACAAATGCTAAAATATCATAATTTTTTCCTTCAATTTTATTGTTTGAATAAAAACAATAGCTTTTTATGTATATGCCAATATTAAATATTAAATAGTCATATAATCGAAGAATTTATAGCATATTATTTAATAAATAGCATATCATTTAAATAAAAATAAATACACATTTATATGAATGACTAATTTATAATATGTAGAATTATATATGTATATATATATATATATATATATATATATATATATATATATATATATTCAAAAAATTTTATAATTTATATTATATTTATATTATATTATAATATCTTGTATCATTTTTTTATTTTTTTAATATAATAATATAACATCATCTTTCGTAATACAATTTTTCCTTATATAGATTGATATCTGAAATATATTTATATTTCTTGCAGAAATATATCAAACAAATATTAATTAATATTTGATTATTGTAACAATTTGCACGAAATAATATGATTAATAATTTTCTTGGTTTAATTTTCTATCAACCAAAACTAAATAAAAATTTATTTTATTATTTAAATAACGAATAATCTTTGAATATTTTATAGATTTTTCTAAATTTCATATTAATATAAATTAATACATATAAATATATAAACATTCATAATCTACTTATAATCATATAAAGATTATATTATTATTAAACATTATTAATTATTATTAAACACAAAATCGAATTTGAAAAAAATTCTAAAAATTTCTTCTAAAAATTTCTTCTAAAAATTTTAACATTATATATTAATGCATGATATAGATTATGAAATTACAAAGTAGAATAAAAAATATTTTTTATTTTAAAGATAAAAAATTTTCAAGTAATAAATTTGATCAAATAATAAGGATTCTAAGATGAAATATTTAAGGAAGTTACTATCGCTAAAACGATATAAGATCTGAATGTTAATTAAAGAATTTCTCATTGATTTGGAACGATGATGAAAATATCGACAGAACGGTCATATACCTCTAGCTTTTTCTTCCCATCACTATTTTGGATCGTGTCCAAAATAGTAGAAATTGGAGAGTTGCTTCCTCACAATGCCGTCTGCAGAGTCACATTATGCAAAGCATTTCATTCCAAGAAGGTCATAGAATCCAGGAGAACTCGACACCTATTCGTTGCTTTGCGGTGGCAACGACCATGATAACGATAGTGAGGAGTTCGTTATACATACAGGTCTTTGCATCAGTACCATGTTCAATGTTTAATCGACCTTGTTATTTCACTCTCGTTATTTCGTATTTTTTCTTTTTATATACTTTATTTCTTTTTAACATTATATCATATGTTAAATTTTTATGATCTTTATACTGAAAAGAAATCTGATTTTTTATTTAATTGTAAAATATTATTTTACATCGATAAAGTGATATCGATATTTTATATTTATTATATTAATAACTTTTATATTTCTTATTATAATTGTTCGATTAATAACGTTACATTTTTCACTATATATTTTAAATATATATCATATACAATTAATCTAAATTTAAATTAATATGTATCAATATTATGTATAACGATGTGTATACGTAACATCAAAAATTGATAGCTTATAATATTAAATATAATTTATATATATTAATTTCTTTCATATAAAAATAAAGATTTTTATAATATTTTTCATGATTCAAGATATCTGAATTTGAGATCAATTTAATTTTGTATTGAAAAACATTTAAATGCAATTAAAAAAATAATTTATGGACAGATATAAATATAACTTCTTATTGTAATAATATCATCTCATTTGTTCTTGTTTTTTTCTTTCTAAAATAGAATTTCATTTTCGTATCGAAATTATGTCTAACATAGAAGATTAGTTGGAGCAAATATCGCAATGTCGCTGGTAACGTAACGATGATATACCGGCTGTCATCGAAACTACCATCGTCGGTTCGTACTCTTTCCTTCTCTTTCACTCGTACTCGTTCTCTCTTTGTAATTATCGCGTGCGAAACCCGTATAATGGACGTCTGGCAATACGAGTAGCCGCGGTCTGGTGTACTGTAGGTCAGTGTACCGGTTTGGCGCGAGATATACATCTACAGGAAGGATCGCGTGGTTGTGTGCTGTAGTCGGTGTCGGTAGTGTCGGCAATGGTGTCGTTGTTACATCGTCATCCCTACGGGTGCGGAGGCTGGCTATATCCGCGACACGTTTGTTCATTATGCCGTATCGATGCGTATGCTACACTCCTTGTAGCATTGAAGTCTTCCTATAATACGATATAACGGAAATAGGAGTGTCGAATGCTACCGATATAAGCAGTATATCCAATACAGTATCTGTGTTCTGTTAACCGTCAATCGGGATTCTCTAATTAACTTCACGTGTTCGTACCTTCGCTCGAAGAATCGATATGTACGATATTATATTGCTCATTTCGGATGATTATATGGTTGATTGACTGCTTTACCGATCGAGTTTGGGATTATTAGTTTAGATTTTAAAATCATTTTGATTTTATGTTATTTAAAGTAATATTAAATTAAAATCTTATAGAGTAAGAGTTTTGAGAATATTGTAAAAAAATAAATTAAATATTTATAAGTATAAATTAGATCTATAAAATATATTATTAAATAAGATATCTTATGTTTAGTTTCTTTCAATTAATGTTCAAAATGGAGATGATATTAATTTTAAAATAATATCAATGTTTATTAATTATTCATTCTTTTTATAATATAAAAAGTTTATATATATTTATTTAATATCATATATTTATTTAATATATTAAATTATCAAAAGTTAACATCAAAAATCAAATTAATTTCATTTTTTTAAATTTTTTAAATTTTTAAAAAATTTAGAATTATTAAAACTTAACTTTTTAAAAATTAATTACTGCAAAATTGAGTTAATTTCATATACATTTTTATATACGAACAATCTATCGGATTTTGAAAATTTAAAAAGAATGTAATAAACTATTAATTAATAAACTATTAAAAAATATTTTCATAGTATTATATATATTTTCAAAAATATTTTTTATCTTTATTTCAATTATTATCTAAATGTAGCTTTTGCGATACATTCTTTCTATCTAATTTTCTATCTAAATTTTTTATTATTCGAATGATTCTTTTCGACGATATTGATGTCTTTTTTTGGCATATAATTTATAAGATTATAATCAATTTCGAAAGTTATATAAATTATCAAAGTTTTAAAATTTTCCAGTGAATGAAAGTCGAGTGAATAAATTATTTTGATGCAACTTTAGAAATAAAATAAATACCAAATAGTATTCCATGTACATGTACATTTTAAAAATATTTCTTTAAAAATTGACATCATATTTTTATTAATCAAAAATTCAAAATTCAATCTTCAAAATTTAAATATCTTCAAAATTCGAGATATTGTTTTGTCACATTCTATATAATGCTGAATTTCAAAATGTATTAATGTATTGTCTTAGACACAACTGTATAAACACAATTTGGAACTCAATACATATTATGTACTCATCTCACTCAAATGTTGAGGAAGATACAGTCCGGCAATTACGAAACTAGTTTAACTTTGTCGTATCGAATTATTGAGTAATCCTTTATCCATGTACTTGTTATGAACTAAATACATTTAGATTTCGAATGTCGTCCTAGATATGATATTAAGTTTATTTTCGAAACTTTGTTCTAGCTTTTCTTTCTCATGAAATACAATTATACAAAATTAAAAGTTACATTTTTTCATAAAAAGTTGAATCTCGATAATTCAAACTTGAAAATTTATAAGATTATAATTTTGTTCATTTTTTTTCTTAAATTTTCAAAAATGTTCTGTTTAAGATCATAAAAAAAATAAATTTAAAAAAAATAAGATTACCATTATATAATTAGCTAGTCGCTTTCATATATTTATTTTATTATTATTATTTTATTATATTATTAATTATTAAGTTTAATATTTGATGAATATATTATTATAAACATAAAATTAATATATAATTAAAAATAATATTAATATATGATATAATATTAAAAATTTGCGAATGATTCAAAAGCTAAAATCAATTATACATAAAGAAAAAACTTTTAAAAATGAAAATTTAATAAATTTGCATAATATTTTGATTAGTTTAAATAAATATTTTCACAATGTTTTAAGATTTTTGTTTTCAATATTGTATGTCATAAAAATTTAAAAAATAATAATTTTTCATAAATTTTCTTTTATCTCATAGAGATCAAATAAATAATGCACTATTAATGTAATATATTTTCTTCGAGTAATCGATAACAGAATAAGGATATTATAATATGATCTTTCTAAGAATAAAGATCGGATTTTATGATTAAAATTCCATCATACAAGTAAAATTTTACATTTTACGCATAGACGAGTATTTTTGTATTTAAACCCTATAAATTGAAGTTTGACTATATATCTAAAGGATCAAAAGAATGCAAGATTTTCCAATTGTTAAATAATCTCAACTTGAATAATAATTACTTTATTTATCAATGATGAATTGAAAATATTTAAAGGAAATTTTATTCATTATGTCATATTTTTTTTATAGAGAACATTCGAAGAGTTTTCTTTTCATTGTTTCGCTTTATTATTTCTTTCTTCTTTTCTTTTCAAATTAAGAATTTTTTTTGTTCTTCTGAAAGGAAAAAAAAATAGAGTTAAAAAAAAAATAAAAAAAAGAAATTTTTTGAATTTAATCTTTTGATTAATTAAATATTTATTAAACATTTTTATTCTAATTTTTATATTTATATATTTTATAATACAGAATATTAATATATTCATAGAAAATTTTTGAAGTGTTAATCGACATTTTCCTATATTTTTCAATTCTCAACTAGATTCTCTAAAATTTTAAATGTTTATTCTGTTTAATGTGAAAATGTAAAATGTAAAACAAAAATTCTAAAAATGTCTGAAATACAATATTTATTCTTAAAACAATAAAAATGAAAAAATCATAAAAAAAAATAATACAATTGAATTCACTTTATATTAAATAATATATATATTTAAAATTGATACCATATACATTTAAATAATCAATCTCACTTTATTAAATTTGATAATTAATTGACCAAAGCGTTATTCCATGATATTTCATTCCATTAAAATTACATGTTTAAAATATATAATAATCTTAAGTACATCATAAAGTGTATTTTATTTTGGAATACCTACTAGTGATGCCTATTTCATGTACTACAAAGCCTCCAGGTTATGATCATCATCTTCATGTAAGCAACAAGCATACGCATCTTATCAGATCAAGTTTCCTTTCTATCTTTCATTGTATGAAAGTTTATCGAGACATAATATTAGCACTCCGTGTTAGAGTTCAATACCATAGAAAACGCAGGTATCAGAGTTCATCAAGCTGTATTCTTCACATTGTATTGAAATACGAGTAACATTCGTCAAACATTTTTGTTGCACACGGTGTATACTAAAAATAAAATAGAGAAAAACAGAGAAGTAGAAGATGAGAGAAAATCAAAGTAAATTACAAAGATTATCTGGTCGTTCGAAATGGTGAGGTGATACTAAGCAAAATTAAGCGATGCAAATTCTCTCCTAGCACAAGATATTTCACTATACCGTCAGTTATAGAGAAGGAAGACGCCTTTTGGATGGAAGACCATCTTGCCTAATCTTTGATAACTCGGCGCAACCATGAAACGTTAACTATCCTTAATTGCAATTATAACGGAAATCCCTGAGCTGAGAAACTTTGTGACTGGATTCAAGACCGTATTAATATTCTAGAAAAGGGCATCGATTAAAGGGAAATTGAGATCTCGAGATAGCTAAAGCATGTGATAGATCGGGGAAAAGAAAAACAACCGATGTCATCCGATTGTAATCCGAGTTTTCCTATGCTATTAGAAGTATAAATGATTTCTTTTTTGGGTTTTGATAATTTGGATATGGTTTTGTTTTTGAACAAAGCAAAACTAAACTTAATTTTTTTATCTCTTACAGAAGAAAAAATAATATTTATGATATAATCTTATATATTTTAGTATATACATATAGCTAATTATTTTTCGATTTCAATGATTTTGAAATATGTTGTCACATTGAACAATTTTTTATACATATAATAGTATAAAACAAATTTTTTTAATATAACAATATATTTTAAAATTATTGAAATTTGTTATTTATTTATATATAAATGTTAATATGTATGTATACATAGTATATATAAAGGGACTTTTTGAGTAAAAAACAAATATAGAAATACAAAATATTGATTGAGATTTATTTATTAAGTTATAGCAAATTTAATAGAATTTAGTGAAATGAAAATAGAGTAAGTACTATTCTGTCTTCATTAAACTAATATTGTATTCTCACTTCTCTTCAACTAACACAAATTTAAATTATTTATAACTTAATAAATGAGTTTCAATCGATATTTTTGTATATTATTTGTTTTGATCCATAGAAAATATTTTGGTCCTTCAAAAATATATTAATATTAATATTTATATTATATTATATTTATTATATATTATATATTAAATTATATTTATATTATATTTTGAACTATTCTCTCATATTGCTCTTGAATATTTAATTTTGAATTATTAAAGTATAATTTTTTTTTATAATATTTTCTTTTTCCGAAAGACTAATTATTATTAATTAATAATTCGCATCTTAATAGAATGTTTATGATATTTTTTTGTAAAATATTAAAGTATCATAATTAAATATTAAATAAAAATATTGCAATCTTACAAAAGTACAGCAAAAATACAAATATTGAAAAAATACATATTAATTAAGAGATATTTATAATGTACTGTTATTTATTTTATGTTATTTCTTTTGCTTTAACAAATATATAAAAACGTATAGAAACATTTAAGAATGCGTAAAAATGCGTAAAAATACATAAGAAATAACAAACCGTATCTTCTATAAGAAAATAAAGAATAAATTAAAAGAGGAATAATTTATTTCAAGATTATCATGAATAATTTTTTGCTTCGTGTATTACGTACTTGTTTCATACAATAAAAAACTTTCAATGATTTCACATTCAATATTTCATAATTTCAAATTATGAATATTGTAAATAATATCTGTAATAATGGTAATAATTGAATTATATGATAATGAGTAATTTATTATAATCAAACAAAGAAAATTAATTTTTTCAATTAAATATTCTATGTTGATATATTGATGATCAATTTTTAGTAAGATTTATGTATACTTAAATATTATATTAATAATATGATACAATATTAATTATATTCTATTAAAATTAATTATTTTCTGATAATGTAAATCGCATAAATATTATTAATCGTATAAATATTAT
Source organism: Apis mellifera (assembly GCF_003254395.2). NCBI lineage: Eukaryota > Metazoa > Arthropoda > Insecta > Hymenoptera > Apidae > Apis > Apis mellifera. The sequence goes on along the minus strand of NC_037644.1, from coordinate 6,987,267 downwards.
TATAATCGTATTAATATTAAAACTAAATTATCTTTTTTCAAAAAGTAAATATTTTATGTTATTACTTTTAACAATTGAATATAAGTGTGTATATATATATATATATATATATATATATATATATATATATATATTGTTTAGGTTTCTATATATATATATATATAGAAAAAATTTTTATTCAAAATCGAATCACATGTAATTTCTTTGTTTCAAATAAAATATTAATTTCTTATTACAGATTTATATTTTACAATTCTAGATTTTTTTTAAAGAAAAACTCATAAGATAATTTATGGATCCAGTAAATTAAATATAAAAGATTTGATACTAAAAGTTTTTAAATTTATTTTAAATATAATAAGAATAATTGAATAATGATTATTATAAAAATGAAACGTTAAATGCTATAACATTTTAACATTAATAAAGTTAATATTTTCCTAATACATATTATAACTATGAGTGTTGAATTAACTGTCAAATTATTTTTCATTCTCAATAATATCTCAGGTAGAAGTATTTTAATATTTTAATAAAATGCAATTACTGTTTTAATATGAACGTTCAACTATCCAATTAAATTCAACACTGAAGCAAAATTCAAGAAAAATCTTTGACTGCATCTAGACTGATTTGCAGGAGCAAAATAACTATAACAACATTATTAAGCGTAAAATTTCAATCGAAACTGTATCCTATTATAACTCAATGAATAATAAATTCATTTTATTGCGCATACTCGTTTAACTGCGTTTGAATAATCGAATATCTTGGAATCACGCAATAACGTATATCTCGTCTATCAGAAATTAATGGTTGCACTATTTCAATACGTGTTTTTAAGTAACCATTGATAACTTACATCCAGGAAACACATAGATATACGTATATATAGTTGGGACTTGTCTTATGTGGGCGAAGATTATATCGAATTTCTGCTTCTTATAATAAGCAATTTTTATTTGCAAGTATTACAGCTTTCTCTATGCCAGTTATTTTACATTATTAATCATTCGATTAATTCAATCCCTTCCTTATTTTACATTACTTTTTAGCATCTTGATTTCTGTTGCGTGTCTTAATATTTTTAATCAAAAATATTATTAATCTTTAAATTCTTTGGTATTATTTATATATATTATCGTTATTATATATTATTTAGTTTATATAATTATATAATTTTAATTTTTGCTATATATAAAAATCAATTTTGCGCAAATTAACATAGAGCAAAGGAAAAAAAAAAAAGTAAAAGTTTTAATTTAAATGGTTGAAATGATTTTTAATATCTTGAGAAAGATTCTATTATTTTTCTTTAGATAAAACTTAATCAATTAAATATTTATTAAATTTCATATAATATATATTAATCCTTTGCGCTCCAACGATCACCACTTGAGTTAATGCCGTAACTCCAGCGGTGACTCTCCGGTACCATTTGGATTGATGCGGCATTGAACGACGACAATATTTATTTATATTTGATTTTTTTAGAATATCGCTTCATAAATTTAAGTGAAGTTTGATGAATAAGTTTGATTTTTCATTATTGAATGATGAAATTATTTTTATTCATAAAAAAATTAACGATAGAGAACGATAGATGAAATAAGATATATGTAAATGAAATAAGATATATAAGAAGGGGAAAAATAAGAATAATAGATAGTGAATATGAAAGCAATAATTGTAATGAAAATATCGCAAAAAATACAGAAAATTCCAAATGAATAATATGCACAGAATATATACCGCAAAGAATATAATTTGTACAAAGAAAAATCTATAAGAGCGCAAATATCTTCGAATATAAATGAAACATTAAATTTTTTTAAACTATTTCTTATTAATAAACTTATTAATGAAATAGTGTACAAAACAAATAATTATGCAATAAAAAAATTAGAAGGAAAAGTACTATTACTCTACTTGCCTGACAAACCGAAGATGCATTTTATTGCTTCATAAAATATCGCACAAAACAACAATATAAACTTTAATGTTGTATTATTTTTTTAGTATAATATATGATAATATAATGACTTATATAATATAATATAATGACTTTAATATTCAATAATTTTTTTTCTTTATATTAAAAATATATAAAATATATTATTAAATATAATTATTAAATATATATTATAATATATTAAAAATATATAAAATATTAAAATAAAAGTTTTATGCATTAATTTGTGTATGAAATCATAAATTAAGTGTAAGAAATTCCATCGAACATACTGAACGCATGGATTCGAATCGTTTGGAATTGTTGGTTTGACCAAGAAATAGGCTCGGAGTGCAAAAAGTTAAATATTTAATTTTAAAATGAATTGCATTATTTGTGTATTTTAATCGTAGACTAAAATAAAAATTTTTTTGCACTATTTGAGAGAAATAATCCAATGTAGTTATTGACCTTAAATATGAAATAAATAATAAAAAGCATTGTTTATTTAAAGATATTATAGATATAATATATAGATATTTTTTATTTTATTTTTTTTTTATATTCTAACAAAAATTTTTATAGAAATATAATTCTTATATTTTTGGTTTTAGACATTTTGTTTTTTTATCATAAATTTTCAAATAAAACATTTCGTATTGTAATATAAAATAAATGAAATATTTTGTCTATAATATTTAAGATATTATATTATTCTGATATTTTAAATTTAAAAAAATTTTATTATATTTTACGAAAATATCCAATAAAAATTTTGAATATTTTTATCTGCATATATTTTCAATTACATCTTGACTGATTTGCATAAAGTTTTGAAATTAAACAGTAATTCAATATTTTTCTCGATTAAATTGCAAAGCAACGGGTTAATCAGTGTTCAAAACATTTAATGAATTAATTGTATTTTCTGAAATTATAGAAGTATTGCAATAATTAGAATTTTCAATAATTAGAATTACAATTTTTAATAAAAGACTATAAAGATTGTTTTCAATATTTTTATTTACAATTATTAGTCAATATTATTTTTATATATATATGTGTTTATATATATATTAGCCGATATTATTTTTATATATATGTGTGTTATATATTTACATATATTTTAATTTTCTTAAAATCAAAAATTATGAGTATATTCTAGTTTGAAAATTTTAAAAATCACTGATATATAATCACAGGAATAAAATATTTTGTAGCATCGCATTTACGATATTATGAAATTAAAATATTTCATTCTCGGTAGAGAAAAGATTAATTATTCAATATAATGAAGTATAAGTTTTCAAGCAGTAAGCTTGCTCATGACGGTCTAAAGAACTCTCGAAGAGTCATATCTGAAGGAGATTCTGTGTCGTTGTCAAACTTCCTATCATCCACCAACATAAGGTCTGCTCTTGTCTTTGGAAAGGTCGAGTTAAAGGAACCACGAGAAGGAAGATGAGATAGTTAACCACTAGTTGTAGTATTCATGAAATTTAGTCGTTTACTATATTAACCTAGCTTGCCGAATAGTTTAAGTTGACACGCCATGCATAAAATCAACAAAGTTTGAACATTATCAATTGTAACAGCAAAGAACTTTTAACAATATGTGCTATTTTAATTCATTATTTTATAAATTATTTTTATTTTATTAATCTTTTTTTTAATTAATTGATTGATTTTTATTTATAGAATATAATAATATTCAACTTTTACAATTTAAGATTAATTTTTAATTGTAATGATTAATTAAATATATAAAATATGTTCAAGAATTTCATTTTAATATATTAAAAATTGAAATAAATATTTCTTATTTTACTCATTAAATAATCATTAAATAATAGTTGTTTAGTTGTTTAGAAGATGTATTGCAACAAATTAAATTATAAATAATTTTATAATATCACTTTTATTATGATATACTTATGTCATGTATATAAATCATTATATTAAAAAAAATTAAATAAAAATTATAATATAATATTTAAAATCATTTTATATATAATAAAAGAAACTATTCAATTTTTTTTAAATTGTTAAATTATTATAAAATTTGTATTTCATTTTTCTTGTAAATATATTTTTTAGATATTGAGTATTTCTAGCATATTTATTAATAAATTGCTTTTTTTTTTTTTAATTTAAAAAGAGTCCATATAAATGATATATTAAAACAAATTGAGTTATATTAAATATATTAAGTTAATTTTCAAAATAATATCATATACTACATATTGTATGTAATAAATTCATATACTATATATTACTTTACTATTCGTATATATTTACTATCCTATATAAAGTGTATATTTCACTATATATTTTATAAAAATAAAAATATTTTTTAAGAAGAAATTGTGTAATTAAAAATATAATAATACTGAACAAAATAAAACTAAATATCTTCTAATATGATTTCAATTCAATTCAATTTGTCATTTTGATTGATGCGCTTTTTTAATGAATATCTTCAATTTATAATTTGTCTCTTTATATATATATCATTCTTCTTATACGTTTTAGAAGTATTTTATTAACTTTCCTTTATATATTTTTCATGGATAATTATAATTTCTTAAATTTTTTAAATTTAATTTTTTAATTAATTTTTTAGTTCTAATAATAAAAAATAAAATATAAAAATATAAAAATATAAAAAATAAATAAAAATTAATAACTTACTTATAATGACTTTATAAATCTATTCTATAAATCAGATTAATATTATAATATTAATCCAATAATTTGAACTATTAATGAGAATATTAAACGATATTCTGGTCTGTTCTTTCTCGGTTGTCCTTCTGAAAGAGTAAAATTCATTTCATAACGTCAGTCATTAGGTAGATTATGACTATATGCAAAATGAATATTCGCGTATGCCATGTGGCTTGCTATTTCACGTTTCCACGAACAGAATTTCAATTGCAACCCTAGGGAATGGACGCTTACGCCCTTCTTGCACAGTTTCCTATCGTGCTATTCTCATTAATTGAGAAGTTATTTGGAATAAGAACGTATTTGATAAAATCGTTTTCTGAAATATTCAAAGTTGAAAATATTTTTTAAAATTTATAAAATCGCAATATTTACGAAAAATTTATAAAATTAATAGAAATATATTGAATACTATATAAAATGACATCAAAAAGAGAAATTTTTTATTTACAATATTACATATATTATAATAGAAAATGATGAAGTATTAAAAAAATTATAAAGTTTTAAAAACATCCTTTTCTTCAATTTTGAGTTTTCTTATTGTGTTATTACATTAAAAATAATTATATATATTTTTTATTAAACTCACATTTAAATAGATATAATTATAATTTCTTAAATTTTTTTAATTTAATTTTTTAATTAATTTTTTAGTTCTAATAATAAAAAATAAAATATAAAAATATAAAAAATAAATAAATAAATAAAAATAATAAAAACAAATGTAAAAGTTCCTAAAAATATTTTGAATATATTAAATAGAAAATGAGAAAAGGTTACATTTTTAATTTAATTTAGATTATATTAATAATGCAAGGAAAATTAAAATTATATAAATTTTCAACAATTTTTAGCATCTAATATCATTTATAAATGAAACTAATACATCATTAATTTATAAATAAAATTAATACATCAATATTTTGATTTTGAGTTTGCAATGCATTAAGTATTGAATTTATTGATAATATTAAAAAATATTTAAAACAATTAAAATGAAAACTGATAATAATTTTCTGTTAACATTTTATAAAAATTAAAATTTTTTTACTCTATTTTTTTTTGTTATTTCGAAAATGTTAAATCAAAAAAATTTTCTTAATAAATATTTCTTTTTTATTTAATTTTTCTATATCTTGTATAAATTATTGCAATATAACATTAGCTAATTTAGAGGCATATATATATATATATATATAGCAAAGTTTCAAAAATTAAACCATAAAATTATTAAATAATCAAGAAGAGGGAACTTCCTGAGAAATATCTATAACTGGAAAAATAACCTAGGAATTAATTCATTCAAATTCAATTGTTGCATATTTTCAATCAATTAATAATCATAAATAAAATTATATAAATTTCTCAAATATCCTAAAGAAAAATAATATATTATCAAACTATTTAATCATTAACAAATTTTAAAAAGTAATATTTTAAATATTATGCAATACTCTATTTTTATTTATTATAAATGATATTTCATTAATTACAAATAAATTAAAATGATTACAAATAATTATTCTATTTCAATATTCTAAATTATCATTAAACGATTACAAATAATTATTCTATTATAATAACTATCATTCTATATTAGAAAATTAATTATATGAAATTAATTATGTATATCCATTATTAAATTAATTATGCAAATTATTTTATAAAAACAAAAAGATACTAAATTAACTAGATATTAAATTAAACTAATATAAAATATAAAGATATTAAATTAAACTAACAATAAAATTAAAAAAAATTCAAATTTTGTATAATTTTATGAATTTTTAAAATATATAAAAATATTTATCATTTATTATTATGATTTTGTAAATAACAAAAAAAAAAGTTTAAATTGATGAAATTATAACATATAATACTTTTATGATTATATATATATATACATATATATAATAATAATATTACAAATTAGAAATTTAATAATATTTTTACATCAGTTTTACGTAAGAATTAGAATATAATTTTCAGGTAAAAAATCATTTTTAGCAATTTTCAAATTAAAATTTTTTTTTTCTTTGTAATTTTAAATTCTTTCCATTGAAAATATTTATTTAACTTGCTGCAGCTTGTTTTTAAAATAAAAACAATAAAAAAAAATTAAAACGAGCAATTTAAGTTTGTATCAAATGAAATAAAGTGTTTCGTTTCAAAGTTGTCTCATGAATATATTAATGTACATAAATTGAGCTTTTTGTATATCTTATTATACACTTTATATTTACTATATTATTATATGTCATACAATGTCACTTTAAATTATATCACATAAAATATTAAAATTAAAACCTATTTATTCAAAATAATATTATTTGAAATATTATTTTCTTATCGTTTAATATAATATAAATGCATAACTTCACAATATTCAAAGTTACTTAAATATCTTTAGTTATTTTTAGTAAAATCAATATTAAATATTTGTAATGTAAACGTATAATGCATCATAAAAATATTCGAAGGATGTTATTTTACAAAAAATGCACTTAATCCAAAGAGTAGATTAGATTCAAAGATTTAATTTCAATAAAAGTTCATATATAATACATAATATAATACAATAAAAAATTGTATATACAATTGAAATAATTTTTTTATAAACAAAAAATTTCTTCAATCTTTTTAGATATATATTTGTAAATTTAGTTTTTTTTTTTTAATTAAAGTTAATCTAACAGTAAAAAGTTAATTAAAGTTAATCTAAGTAAAAAGAGAAAAAAAAGAAAAATCATTTGAAAAACATTTCATTTTAGAATCTTTTAATAATAAAAATAAAAAACTCAAAATACTGATAATATTTTACTTTTCAAAATATTGCAATAATATCTTTGATATCTTATATACTTGAAGAAGTTGAGGAATGAAATCAATCCTTAAAGTTTTGGGAAAAATTATTTTCATTTTTTGAACACAATTCTGCTTGTGAATTTTTTTTATAAATAAAATATAACAATAATAGAAAATTAAGATAATAGAATAGATAATAAAACACTTTCTGAATACATTGTAATGTAAAATTTTACTCTATCTTGCATTATAAAATTATACTTAAAAAATAAAAACATAAACATTCAAATTTTGAACATTGATTTTTTCTTTAAAATGATATTTCAATAAAAACAATTGTTTCATGTATAAGTTTGATATATTATATTTTTGATTATTTTGATATATTATATTTTATTCAAAATTATTTTTATTAAAAATTAACATTTTGTTTAAAAAAAATGTCCAAATATCTTCGAGAATCATTAATTTAATCAAAATTTTCGTATTTTAAAAAAGGATTGTTTATTGTAATGTCTAATAATGAATATTTTTATACTAAAATATTTAAAACGATTTAAAATTAGATTTCTTACAAAAATTATTACACAAATATAGAAATTTTTAACTATATTAAAAAAATAAATTTACAAATTAATAAATTAATAAGACTACATTTAACATAGCAAGCATTCGGTAATTTATTGATTGGAATTATTTTCATATATATTTTAATTAAAATTAAAACGCTTTTTGATTTCTAATTAATAATTAATCACAAAAATTCGTTTTTAAATTGTTCATAGAATATTTTTATTTTTTTTTCAAAATCATTTTGTATTGAAAAATATTATTCTCGAATCAATTTGTATATTATTCGAACGTAAAAATAGCAAATATGCATTTTGTATGTTTTTCAATAGTTTGTGAATGATTGTGCCAATACTTATATCAATCAAATAGACTTTATCAATATTAATTAATATTGAGCAAATAATTCTTTTGAATTATTATTGTTCTCCTGAATTAATTTCTTTTGTTTACATTTAATATGTTGTAAAAAAATTCATTCATGATATCAAATATTCCATAAAAATCAATTTTATGATAAAAAAATTGATTAAAAAATTTATGTTAATTGGACATTTTTAACTCTTCTTAGCAAGTATTATAAGCTCTTAAAATCTTAGATCTTTTTTTTAACATTCTGTATTACAATTCAACTCTTTCTTTCTTCTGTTATTCTTTATTTGGTATTCATACTTGACATTAATAGAACAATGTTCTTAACAATGTTGTTTATCCGATTCGTGCTCTTTGTCTATTATATATGTTTCATATATATTGTATTGTACATATAGATATATATTTTCATTTCATTTTTTGATAGATACATAAGACCTTATCTCTTCATATTTTAATTTTTGTTATCCGATTAAAAATCAGATCGATTATCAATCAGCTCGTTTTCTATATTGTGATACATTTTTACATTATGATATTATTTTAATTTATTTTTTCTTTATACATATTTTATATCATTCAATTACAATAACATGTGGAAAATCCTTATATCGATCATTTTCATATTTATTTTCAATCGGACAACAAAAATTTATCGAAAACCTGATAATTTAATTCACGCAATACGGTTATTGTCATTTTATAATATTATTTTATGTAATAATTGAACATTTTGAAAAATCATCATGAAGAAAAAATAAATCGTATGTATACATCATTATCAACATATAGAATAAAGGATGAGACTATTGTCATTGAATGTAGCTTAAGTTGGAAACAGATGCATTTACTAATTCAGGTATTATTGCATTCTATTATTTTAAACACTTCTACTTGGTGTATAATAGAGAATGACACATCAAAATTGACATTTACTGTTCGTTAGATTGCTGAATGGCAAATTTATTCGTCGGTCACATTAGCGATGAATTTGTCGCGTTACTCGACTTCCAATCACACTGGTCGCCTCGTTGCACGGCTATTCATTTAATCGACGCCTGGTGATGCTTTCTAATTCATGTTCAATGAAAGTCATGTTGAAATTTCTCTTCAATTATACTGATTTTATTTAACGTTCGTGTTATAATAATTGATGTTTTATTTATTCAGAGAAAGAAATTTATTAATTATCTCGATGTCAATATATGCAGTTTTTGATAGTCATAATTTAAAAAATATAAATAATCTAGTTTATTTTTTAAAATGTTTCTTTTTGCAATTTTTCAAAAAAATTTTTTGCAAAATAAATAATATTAATATAATATATTAACATATTATTAATATTATATTATATTAATATTAATATATATAAATTTACAATTACAAAAAAATAAGTTACATATTAATTATGTCATAAGATAATAACTTGATGACTTTCTATAAAAAATATTCTATATACTTCTTTTAATGATATTAAGAGTTATATTTCGAATAGAAGTTAAAAGAAGTTTTAGAAAAGTAGAATAGAAAATGTTTTAGGAAAATGGAATTTTAATATTAGAATACTTTGTATATAAAATATATAAAATTTTATAAATGATAAAATATGTAAATATGATCTATCTTGATTATTATTTTAAAAAAATGAAATCATAAAGATTTTAAAAAACTTGATCTATAAAAAAAAAAATAAATTTTAATATATTTTTTAAAAACATTTTCATTATAATTGGGAAATCGAATATTTGAATATTTAAACAATCATTTGCTGTTTTAATCTTTGTTTGAATATACAAAATTTAATATCAGAAAAATAATTATATTTGAAAATTTCATTATAAGAATAAATATTATGTAAAGTTTATATACAAATTTCATATATAATAATCATAAAATTTTACAATTTACAAATGCAATTATCTTCTATTTCCTTTGTATATTAAAAAATTTTTTAGCTAATTTGATAATTAAAAAAATAGAATCCTTGATTTTATAAAAAAAATCGTTTTTTTTTTCATTATCCAAAATTTTTCTTTTTAATTTATAAAGATAAAATAAAGATAAAATAAATGTTTTATATTAAAAAATATAGAATAATTTATTTAAAAATAAAAATTCCCTTATACGAATAATCTTATTTCTGGATAATGGAAGTTCTACCATATAATATATCAAATATAATTATCAAAGTTTTTAGCAAATCAGTATATTCATACAGAAATATTTATGCGATAATTGTATAAATTAATATTATACCTGTTTTTTTATTTAATATCTTTAAAAGAAATTAAAAATACAACGAGTTGAATGTTAAATATGATTCGTTCGATAATTTATTGTCATTTTATTTTTTCACGTCACTAACATCTTTTTTCTTGAACTAAAATAGTAAGAACAGTGTTATTACTGCTTTAAGATGTTACGTGTAATTTATATGTTCTTTATCTCGAACGAAAGAGTAACGAATGAAAATAAAGCATAAATTAGAGATATATTAATTGTCGGTGATGTCGTGAATTTTCGTTCGAAAACAGTTTATTTCGCGCAATTTATACATTGAAAATGTTCACTGAAGCGTAATTGTTTCTCATTTAATGAAACAATGTTGTGAAATTTGTGAATGAAATTAATTACGAAACATTTTTAATGATTAAGAGCCAGTTTCATAGAGGCGTCACTTTTCTCACACGTACTTCCTTGATGTCGAATCAAGAGTTGCAATGAAAGAATTTTAATTATGATTTATAAATATACATATATATGCGCTTTAATTACTACAGTGAATAAGATTTTCCACGGTGAAATTAATTGGACAGAGTGAGGTTTTAGGGATGATGTTTGATAATTCTGTTTATTAATTTGGCAAAGGAGAAATGAATTTCATGTTTATTTTCGGTCTTTTTATTTTTTATTTATATTTGTATGTATTTCATTTTATAGCTTTTCACATTCTCGTGAAATAGTAAAAAGGAGTGAAAATAATTAAGTACGTGTATTTATTTATTAAATATAAGATACATTATTAAAGATTGTTATCGTTATATATAAAATCTTTGTTATTCATTCTTTATTGAACATTCAAATATGTTTATTTTTGCAATAATTTTTTCAAATGTAATCTTAAGAATATAAAAATATACAAAAATTATTATTAAATTATATAATAAACTAATAATCAAATTACATATAAAATTAATTAATATTACATTTTTAAATTTAATTTTTTAATTTAAAGATACATCGATAATTTTAAGATATGCCTATACCTATCAATATTTTGTTTTTAATGAAAAAATATTGAAATATAGAATTTAAAGAAATATTTATATACATATAAATAAAAGAAATTTATTCTGAATATTAAATATATATTCATAAAATAAATAAGTTGTATATTTACATGAATAATAAATAAAATATTACTATTTTTATATATATGAAATAAACTTGAGACTAAACTAGATATATTAATTAATATATACTAGATATATTAATTAATATATATTAATAATTAATATACATATTTACTTAATCGTTAAAATATATTAATTAATATTAATATAATATGAAATATATTATTATAATGAATTAGAGAACTGATATTTGATGGACTTGAACGTTTAAGCAGATTTTCATCATATTAAATAGTTCTTAGGTAATTATATTTCTGAAGATTGTATTCAATTTCTGTACTTTGTACTTTTTCTCTTTTACAATTAGTTACAACTAATTTTACTGCATTTTCAAATATAATTTTCAATGATATATTTTTTATTACGGTACAAAATGAAAAATTAATGAATATTAAATTAATCATATATGTATTAAAATTTGTTGTGCTATTATTTTCAAAGCATATTATAAATATCTTTTTTTCTGTAAATTTTTATAAATATCTTTTTAATATAGATACAAATAAAATATCGAAAAAATATTAATAACAGTTATAATTATATATAGTTTTTTAACAATAATTGCAAACTATTTGTATGCTTGTAGATAATGATTTGTGGTTTTATAAAACAATTACAGTAATATTTTTAGAATAATTATTAAAATAATTATTAGAATAATTTATAGCAAACGTTATTTGTATACTTACATGTGTTATGTATAAAAACTTTTCAGACATAACAAAATTTTTTTTAGAATGTTTAAAAATTCTTTTGATTCGCAAAATAAAGGAATAAAAGAAAGAAAGAATAAATATCATGAAATTGAATTTACATACAAAATTACATATATATATTATATATACATGTATAAATTAACTTATAAAAAATTGTTTTCAATTTATTTATTACTATATTATTAAAATTTGATGATACAAATATTGCATTTATATGTATATAAATAGTGTTTACTCAGTAAATACCAGTTTACCAATTGCATTTAATAATATTAATCAATAAAAGTTAAATATGTATCATATAAAAATATTTTTATGATTTATATTATCAGAGCATCATGAACAATTATATCCTTAAGGAAGTAACGGAAAAATTTAAACATATTTAGCATAAAACATTGAACAAATAATTATTTTAATATTAATTATATGATTTTCTTAATTTCATTCACATTTTATTTTTAACTTAAATTATATTATACAAAATTCTAAATTATATAAAATGACCATTTATTCAAATTTAGCATATAGAATAACACTATAATAATTAGTGAATATCTATATTCACTTTTTATTTTTTAATTTCTTAATTATTCATTTTTATTTCGATATAATTTATATATAATTACGATTAATTTATATATTATTAATTTATATATAATTACGAGCAGGAAAAATTTTATTTTGTTTCACTCTATTTCTTAATCTTATTTCCAATGTATGTATCAAAATTGTATTAATTTTGAAAAAAATATATAATTAATATTTTTTCTCAATAAGAGATAAAATAAAAGATAAGATATTATTATTAATTTCTTTCAAGAAATTTCTCTCTACAATTTATCTATCAAAAAATAAGAATAATGAAAAAAAAAAGAAGTTTGAAAAATAGTGATAGTTTAAAATTAAGTTTAGGTTTTCGAGAAAAATAATAATAATTTTCGTTATTTTCTCCAGATCATTCAATTGATCATATATCGTAAAAAGATTTCTTAGTGAACGTCAGTCGATAAATTATTCGATTGGTCAGCAATCTAATCTTTTGAATGATTTTGAATACAGCGGCATTATTAATCACGACAAAGATGGCTAGCCGCAGTAACTCAGATCGCATTTTCTTATATTTATAATAATTATACCTCGCAGCGCGATAGCCATTCTCTTCGCTTATATTAAGACTTGGGAACATGTTGAAGAAGAGAAGTTGCCCATCCTCATTTTATTTCCCTTTCGAATTGCATCCACGCCTATCGGTAACTTTTATCGTTAATAAATTTTCTTTCCTTCTTCCTTGCGTGACGAGTAATCAGCAAACGGAACGAAGAAAACGATGTCTGTACAATCCTCCCGACAAACTGATTTCTTCTACTTTGACATCCGGTTGAAGAAAATAGATTTTTGAAATAGATAAATAGAAATAGAATTTTGTGAATAAATTTTTGTACATGAAATAGTAATCATATAAAGATATATTTTTTCATATTCAATGTTATATTGAGATAAGTATTTTATTAAAATATAATATTATGAAATGTAATATTAATATTTTATAGTACGATACAATGTATTAAAATCATGAATTGATTTGGAAGTCAATCGACAAGAATTAAGTTTGCTTAAGTTGGTGTTAATTTCAAAAATATTTTCTTTTGTAAAAATTTTTGTTTCTGTTTTGTTAACGAGTTTATTAAGGAAAAATTTAATGGGCAATTGTAGAGCGCATTAGATAATGTTGCATATGATGCTGATAATGAGTTGTGAGATTAATCAAAATTGTTTGATGAATAATCAAAACAATATATGTCAAATCTAAACATAACAAGATCTACGTAATATGTAATTTGCTAGAGTTTTTCATTACTCTATAGATTAATTTCTATATATATATGAACTAAATAAATGTTTTTAATTTTTGCATTTTATTTTATTTATATCTTTTATTTTCGAAATTATAGTGTTTGCTTTTAATTTAAATATTAAATAAAGTACCTTATTATGAAATTATTTTAAGTCTAATTTTTTTCAGTCTACATATCCAGTTCTGAATATATTTCAAGTAAAAAATTTTGTAAGAAATTATTAAATAATTTTGTTAAAATGGAATACAAATGAATATTTAAAAGTGTATTTCATGTTTATAGTAATAAATGCTTATATCAATGGAATATATTTAAATAATAAATGAGTTTATTAATTAAAGTAATAATGTTTAATATTTTTAATATTAATTTAAAATAATATAATATAATATTTCATGTGTCTTCTAAAAGCTTGATTTATTTATTTTTTTTATAATTATTATTTAACAAGGAAATTTAATTAAAAAAATAGATATAGGAGAAAAAATATATTTATACGAGAAATGAAATATTCTAAATGATGAATAAACATGCGAATTACGTAAATTTATCCATTATTCAAATATACAAACTTAAATATTAACATACCATCGCTTGGGAAAAAATAATATACAAATATTTCATTGCATTTATAATAAAGAAAATATTCATTTTAATCAATCATTTCAATTCCATATTGAAAAATATACAATTAAGATATTTATTTCTAAAATCAAAATTAAAATTATTTCAAACAGTATTATTATATTTTAAACAATATATATGAAACAAATTAATATCGCAAATTAGTCTTATTTAAAATAGAAAAAAAATAATTTTATTTCTTATTTCAAATATTATTATTCAGAACTGATCTAGACTTGTTCTCTTTTCTTTCCTCCTTCCCGTTTTCAATTCATTCGATTTTACGTTACTTTTTACAGGATATCCGGTTCGTTGCACGCGTCTCGCTCGTCGATAAATGTTTCGAGCGAGCAAATTATAACTTGGACTGCAGGAAACACTCGTTTTTATTAGTTAAACGGAATCTTTTCTTTTTTTTCTCTTTTTTTTTTTTTCTTTTCTTTTCTCTTCTGTTCAACGACGATCATTGGCAATGTGCGCACAAGTTACAGAGAGTGTGAGCTCACAGTAGTCTGCTTAACCATGTCTGATCGTGAATGTTTCTTTTGACAGAAACGAAGCAAACGAATATCGCAAACGTCCGCTAAGAATTTTTCGTCGATAGAATTTACATTTCTGCATATAAAAGAGCGAGAATTTTTCCTTATCGAATCTAGACTGGACAATTTCCTAGTCAAATAGAGGAAAAAATGCTTTGCCTATATAATAAATCCTTGACAATTTAGAGTTGTCAATTTATATTATTTGTCTTTATAGATTAATTTTTCGAAAATAAATTATTGTTTTTATTAATTTAATATTTTAATATTTGATTAATACAAATTTTCATTTTTCGTATTTATATATTATATTATATATTATTTTGGAACAGGAATGATATAATTTCAAACTAATTTTTATAATTTTAATTGTTTTCGTTAAAAATGTATCTAAAGAAAAATGCTGCTTAATCTCTGTAATTTGAATTCTATAACTTTAAAATTGCGATAGAATTAAAATCTTATTTATTCTTTTATCTTATCTCTATAAATATCTATTTAAAAAATGTAAATTTAAATATCAATAAATTCATTGTATTGAAGACAGAATTTCTTTTCTTTTTAAAAATTTTTTAAAAAATTTATTAATATGAAAAATGAAAAATGGATTGATAGATGTATAAAATAATGAATTTCGTTAATATTTTTAATATAATAAAATTTCGATTTAAATAGAAGATAAATAAATTAAATAAATCGATTTCTTTTATAATGTCTTCTATAACATTTTCAATATTCATTCACAATTATATCTAATATATTAGCTATTATAATTGAAAAAAATTTATAAAAATAAAAGTTCAAAAGATTAGTGTAAATGCAAACACATTTATGAATAAAATTTTTAAAGAATTATTTTTTGTTAACGAATCCTGCATTGACAGCAAAAATTATTATCAAATAATCTCAACGCGTTTTTTTAAGTGTCTTTTAATGGAAAATAATTTTCGATAGCAAGTCAAGTTTATTAGTAATCCTAATGAACAGTAAACTCTAGATGATCAAGAGTTTGAATGATCAAAATTCTAGATAATCGAGAACCGGTTAACATATTCAAGGTTCTTGAATAGCAGATATTCGATAAGTACAAAAAACAGTTGTAAAAATACGAAAAATGCAAAAAAATCCAAAATGATCGTTCACATAGACGATAACATTTGTATTAAATATCTATGCAAAAGAAAAATCGGATATATTGAAAATTCTTTTTCATCTTTTTCACATTTCTTGGAAAAAGAAATTGATAGAATAAGAAATTTTCATGATATATTTATTATGCATCTTGCATTATTGATCTCGAATATATTAATCGAACATTTGATATTTTGAAAAATAAAATTTGAATTTGACATAGAAAGCTATAGAATTAATTTATGCATTTAATATATTTGTATATATGAAGTATATTGAAACAACGATTTAAGTTGATATTCCACGTGCAATTTGTTTATCATTATTTTAAATTCATATTTTCTGAATATTGCATTTTCTGTTCTTCTTTATTATTCAAACGTGGAATGGTTCAATAATTTTATTGTATTAGATACTCGTTTTGAACATAATGTTACTTTATGGAAAAGCAGTATAACATGACTACGTGTTAGCAAATGATACATGTGACACGCGACTGCAATAAGAAAAATAATTTTTGCGCAGAAAACATATTATGAATTTTAACATTGAAACAATAGATATATTTATTTTTATCTAACAGAGTCATATTTATGTTTCATTTAAAACAATTGATTAAACTAATTGATATAATAGTTATTTGAATAATGTAATTTATCTATGAAATTTGTTACACAAACTAAGGTAATAATTATAAAAAATATTATATTTATTATATTGTATATTGTAAATGTCACATTTAAATATTAATTAATTAAAATAAAATAAATATTTCTAATATCTTCTATTAAATTTCTAATCATTTTTATTCAATTAAAATAGTTAAAATAAATAAATCTTTACATACAAATATAAAGATATTATATTTTTTACAATTTTGTTATATTTTATCTATTTCGTTTATTTATATTCATCTATGAATTTAATAATAATTATATCGATATAAAACCAGAAATAACTTTAATTTTAAACAAAAAATAAGGAATAGATATTTTACTCTTTAATATAAAAAATACTTAGATAATATTTTAAAATCTAGGATTTAAATATTATGGACAATTCTGCATATTGAATTATAAGAAGATATAAAATAATTCTTTTATTAATAATCTATATACAAATTTAAATATATTTTATTAATTAGACTTTCTTGCATAAATGCAATTTTTAACAAATTTTTCTAATATAACTTCAATTTCTTTCAGAGGATACATGCCATAAAAGATCTTAAAATCAATTATTTCTAAATAATCTTGCTATACTTTCACTTAATTTTACTTTATACTGGATACATTTCATTCGTTCAATCAACATTCTTCATTGACTCGTAATGATATAAGATGACACAACTCCATTCACTTTTCAATAGCTAGCTTTTTCTAAGCATTATAAATTCGCGTTAATCAACCGGAGTTAGAATCTGTTCAAATGAAGAAACATGATCTCTTCTCTCTAAAAGTGACGTAGATTTGTGTCACCAATGAAAACGAGAGTGTTCTTCGTATCGTTGAGCCAAGCCAGATACGTGGCTCATAATTCATGATAAAGTAGCATGAGCCATGGTACTTCATAGTATCAAATGCGGTGCAATCATATATTAATGCTCGCAATGTGTATTAAAGAGGATAATCTTTGACCATGCTCCTATTAAATTCTTTAGAGAACGTCAGAATCTAACTAAAGCAGAAAATGCGTCTCTTGCGATCCCATAAAGTAGAGGTTTTTGTATCGGCGGTCGGATAAACCGATAGAGAGAAAGACGAGATGGAGAGAGGAGAGAAGAGATTTGCGTCTTTCTATCGATGTAAGCCGCAACGAGCTTGCCTGCTCTATCATTATAGAAAAGCGGTTAGCCGAGTTATTTGATAATTATACCAAATTTGCGGTATATCGAGGGGATAATTTTCACAGGTCGTGAGAAGTAAACCAATGCGCTTAATTCCCCGTAATATCGACAATTGAAAAGGAGAAACGGTTTAAGATTAATGATTTATCCGTATTCATTGTGGAACATGTAAGTTTATAGTTTTGGGTAAAAATCATAATTTGTTTCGAAATAAGATTAAAATTAAAATTAAAATTTTATTTTTTTTTTTAAAGTTTTATTATTGCAATTTAAAAATTTTATCTTTTATAATATTATGTTTCATTATACATAGTTTTTATAATTCCACTAGAATATTTTTATCTCTATAAGATTAATGTTTGTTCATTCTTCTTCACTCTGTTGCTGAGACTTCTATAAATCAAAATAAAATTTACTTTAATTTGAATTGGGATGTGTCATTTTATTTTTTTCTATAATTCGAATGTAGAATAGCCTCAACAATTCGAAATTTACTTTTATAAGTCAAACTTTATTATAATTACTTCTGCAATTTGAAATTTGTAGTTACGTATCACAAGATGCCAGGAGCCAATCATTCAATATTGTCTTCTTCTATCCTCTTTCAATCATTAATCATCTCAAATAACATAAAACAATATTTCGTATTTTTATTTTTTTTTGTCTTTTTTTATTTTTCACGTGCTTTTCGCTTCCATAAAAGCAATAAATAAATTACGTTCAAAAATTGAGTTTTTTTTTCTTTAAGCTGTTACAATTTTTGTTTGTTAAAGCTGTTTTATTTAAAACTTTCAATATATAATTTAGAAATAAATAAATAATAATAAGTTATAAGAAAAATTTGTACATATATATTTTTAATATTATATTATTTATATTTATATCTTTAATATTTTTAAATTGTATAATGATGATAAATTAATATCCTAAGTTTTAAAAATATATAATAATAAATCATATCTATTTAAATAGCTATAATTAAAATTATTATAATTTTGAACAGAAATATAAACATTTATTTATATTACTGAATATTTTTTTTAATATCGAAAAATTTTTTTTAACTATCACAATAATACAAGATATTTAATCATTATTCATAATGCTTTTTGCGAACTTAACCTGATAGTTTGTTGTGCATCATGTTTAACAGAAGAATTAGTGTTGTAATTAGTATCACGACTCGATTAGCTTTTTAGTCTCCTCACTAATATGTAAAGGTTTTGTTGAAGATAATGTTAGTAATCATAGAGCAGAATACACATTTCTTCGTATATCTGGCGTAGGAAACGACAGTTCACCCATTTCGTCATCTGATCACGTAGAATTTGTAACTATTGAGAGCAAAAAGAACGAAGCTAAATGTGCAAAGAAAGAAATGATCGTTGATATTAAATTTGTGTAACATAACGTATAGATTTATATATATTTATTTATTTATTTGTTTATTTTTAGATAATAAAAAAACAAATTTATATGTATAATTTTTACATTAAAATTAAAAGTTGAATAACATTGAATAATGAAAATCTCATCCTAAATATAAATCATATAAAAACTAAATTTCATCTGAAAAATATAAAAAATATGTAAAATATATTTTTATAAAAAAAATCTATAGAAAAAAGAAATAGAAATAGAAATTTTATAATTATTTTATTATATAATTATTTTATATTACATATTTTATATTACACACAATATTAGAAATCTGCAAATTTATATTTATTTTCAAGATATTAGTACAAGTTTTTTAGATTTAAATTATAAAATATTAATTGATATATCAGGAAAAATTTAAAAATGAATTTTTGTAGATATCATATAGAGATAATATTTATATAGAAAACATTTAAAAACTTCCATGTTATTCTTATTCATATACAATTGATCAAAATTTGAAGGATATTAATATTATATATTCATAAAACATTTTTAGAGAATCTATTCTAAAAATCAAAATAAACACAAATTAGTATACAGTAGTATACTCTATCATTTTACCGAATCATTTTTTTTTCTTCAATGCAAACTTTAATTGTTATTATTTAATAAATGAATCATTTAATATTTATATAATATTAATATTATATAATATTTTTACATCTAATTTTCCTGTTTATTATTTTGAAATCGATAATTCAAAAAATGTTTAAATATTATATTATTATATTATATTATTTTGTACATCTTAGTAATTAAAGACAGAAAGCGAGATTTTGTTCTTTGATTTAATTATTGATTGATTATCGAAGTTTATTGATTTAATTATTTTCGATTATTTATATGCATGTATAAATATATTTTTAATAATAAATAGTTTTCATTATTTTATTTTGCGTGCATATTTTTCTTAATAATTTTTGGAATACAATGAATTTTTTTGAAATTATATAGATCTTTAAACAAAATTAGTAGCAGTTCTTTGTAAGCTATATTCTTGTTAATGAAGAATTACTGATATTTTCTTTCTCTAATATAGTTATTAGGAAACATAATTATATTGATGTGTGTTTAAAAAAATTCTATAATACGCAATTAATTTGGTGAATTTCTTGAAAAATTCAAGAAATTTGAGAAGTTTGAGAAATTTGAAATATTTATTATTCAAATCAATTGTTATTGAATTTTATTTATAGTAGACTTTCTATAGAAGAATATGGTGGACATAAATGCATCTACTTTATTGTCAATATGTTTTCCCATAAAACTAAAGTAATACTAATTTAAATTGAATTTTTAAAAATATTTTCGACTATCATGCGAATATATTTAAAGCGAATCATCTTGTTTTTTGAAGCAATGTTCCATTTTTATAAAAGAATATATAGTGTCAATTATTGATTATTTTATTATTATATTTATATTTATTTACAAATATATAATATCAATTAGTTATAATTATTCTATTTTATAAATATACTACATATTAAAAATATTATACGATATAATTTTAGCGTTTCTTATAAATAATTAGCGATTCTATTTCTTTGATTTAAAAAATAAAAAATTTTTCATTTTAAAAAATTACTAAATTTATATCATTATTGATTGATACAGATAAATTGATTCATCTGGATTTTATCTAATATGATATTTCTTCAAAATTTTTCAATTGAACTATTTTGCGCAAAGTCTTGATGAATTTGTTATTTTCCAAAGCAAATAGGTTTTTGAAGTTCCATTACACGCAATTTCTTCTCGATAACGATTTCTGTGTTTGCCGCATATCGCAACAGATTACACATTTTACCGAGCGAAATCGGCTTATTGATAAGCCAAGCCATCTATAACTCTCAGTACACCTAATATCATGTATCTTTATAAAGACCGATCGATCCAAAATTACGATACCCAAAGTCATTTTTCCAGCCGATATTGCGATCTTTACATTCTTTTTACGAGTTCTTTCTTCTTTTCTATTTTGTCCATTTCTTATCGTGCATCTCGTTGCAAAATCCAATATCGTGTGGAAAAATTTCAAACTAGAGAGAAATCAATTCTGGCATAGAGAAAGAAAGATAAACAGAGTCAAAATAATTATGTAAATCTATTTTCAAATCAAGATACATTTTAATCCAATATTGGGTGAATTAAATATATTTAAAATACTATTTAATTATATCTTATATTATTTTCGGTTTAAATAAAATTGTATTTTAAACAGAATGTAAAATTTTGAAATATATATGAAATACTTTATTTTAATAGTTTGGCAAAATAAAATACTTTTTAATATTGCTTTATTGGATTATCCTATAAATAATGTGATTTTTTCGATTCACTTTTTGATCTAAAATCTAAAAGTTTTTATTATCTATATATTAAAAGAAATTACAATTAATTTGCTAAAAATATAAATTTGCTAATAATATAAATAAATATATAAATAATATAAATAAGATGCAAACAAATTGTATGGCGTTCGATGTACAATATGCAAAGAAAAATTAGAAAACTATTTCTTAAAAAACATATTCATAAATATATTTCAAATTCAAATAATTATATACTCATAAATATATTGAATTCAAATAATTATTTAAAATAATTCAAGACAAAATCCAAAATATTCTTCAAAATTCTTTTATTATTATTATATATTTATTTTCAAATACTATTTTAAAAATATTATTATTATCAAATATTGTATCAAATATTGAAATATTTTATTTTCAAAATTATTCATACTTCAAAATAAATAAGATTATTTATTATTTAATAGAAGTATTTTATCCAGTTTCCTTTCATATTTTTTTATATGCTGCTAATTTCTTTCTTTTTCATTCTCTCTTTTTCTAAGAATATATCTCAGTTAAGCTGGTATTCGCGGTATAAAGAACGCTTTTAAGGTCATTCCAATCTTATGATCTGTCTTTTCGATGAATCTGAGGCAATTCATGTTCCCTCCGATCAACTCTGATTTTTCAAGATCTTGTAAATTGAAGTGAACCTGGCGGAGAA
Organism: Apis mellifera; assembly: GCF_003254395.2. Classification (NCBI taxonomy): domain Eukaryota; kingdom Metazoa; phylum Arthropoda; class Insecta; order Hymenoptera; family Apidae; genus Apis; species Apis mellifera. Next base: position 6,964,247 of record NC_037644.1, on the reverse strand, counting down.
TCCAGTTTCGCCGGAGACGAGAGAAAAGAGGGATTTCCTTCGTTTTTTTCGTTATTTTGGAAATGCTTGTTCTTGAGGAGAAAAAGGTACATCGATTCAATTTGACGATCGATTCCCAAGTGAATCGTTTTGCGGACATGCTGTCTCAAATCTGATAATTCTTGAGATTTTTTTCATCGTTTTTTTTTCTTTTTACATTCAACAAAAAGAAAATGATTCGATTGGAAGAAGTCAATTTTTATGAAAAATCGATTGATTTTTTAAGTTTTTTAATTAATTAATTTTGAAATCAATATTTTTTTCATATATATATATATATTTGTTTTATATATATTTTTTTTTAATGATTTATAAAAAATGGATAAGATTGTCAATACTAAGCGAAAATAAGTGAAGTTTTTTTATTTTTTGTACAATATTAAGATTTTCGCATATTTTAGTGATATAAATATATCTATAAATAATTTATGAATATAAGTTTATCATTTTATATGATTTTTTGATAAAATGGAAAACTTACAGAGTTAACATGATTTATTTAATTTAATGAATATAATTTTGTTACAGTTTATAAACAAAATTATTTAAAGTATTGTAAAGTAATAAGATATTATATAAGACATTTTTAAACACATGAAATCGTTTTCAATTACATTATCTAATATCTATTTTACCATAATAAATTACATTATCGATTAACTTATATATAAAAATTGTATAATAAAAAATTCGATATATATTAATAATAGAAAAAAAGAAGTAATTAATCTTCCCTATCTTTTTTACATATTTATTTATATTTTAAATATTATATTTTATATATTATATTATATATTATATATTTATTCGAGTGATTACATATTTCCCTATTAATTTTGGTAATAAGCATATTGATGAAAAATATGCAAGGCAAAAGAACTTAATAAGAATATTATATTAGATTAGATATTAGATTACAATATTGGAATTTTCGTGATATCAAACTGTTTTAGATATTTACGAGATGCCCGAATGTTGAAACAATTTTCTCATAAAAAATACCAAATTTTTGGCCTGGATATTCGTCTCGTTTGTTGTAATAATTTGTTCTTTTTTAATTAAAATTATATAGAGCAATTAAAAAAATTATTAATTTGAAATAACTTTATACAAATAAATGATACACAAATAACAATTATTTCGATTAACAATTTACAGAGATAATGTAAAAATTAAACATTTTCAATAATAAAATAATAAAAAAATAATAAAAAAATTATAAAAATTTGAAAGAAAAGTATATATTTGTATATTTATGATTTTACTAAAGAATAATAAAGAAACTACAAAATATATTGATTTATAAGTATTGTAAGTATCGAATATTATTCAATGATATCGCATCATTACGGATATATACTTTTTTTAAATTAAACGAAATATTTTGCATTTTTTTGAAATATATGACAGAAAACAAAAACATTAAAAAAATATTATATAAAAATTACATTTTGTTTCAAGATAATTACTCAGACTTAATGTAATATCTATTAGCAAAAAATAACTCGTAATTATTTATTTTAACGAATACCTGATAACTTTGACTTTAATACAATGTTGACTGTTGCTTATTTACTGTTTATATAAACATCTTAACTCTAATTCATGCTAGTTTTGGGCATTTCATGGATATTTCAAACGATATTATATCCGCGGAACGCGATGATGTAATGTAAAATACAATACATAAATATATAATCCTTAAAATTTATTGAAATTACAATAGCCGAAATTAGGAGATATTAAATATTATTTTGATATTGTTGTCATAACTTCAATCGGTTATTTTGATGGATCCCAAAGATCTATGGAACATCCAAATTTATTATAGATAAATAATGTTAATAAATATTAGTTTAGAAAGAATATTAATTTATTTAAAAAGAATTTTTAAGTGGCTAATATATGTGCATATTTGAAAATCAATAATAGCAATTATTTTTTTAATAAATATTTCGATCAAAAAGTTTATTAATTAAGTTATAAGGAAATATTATTGAGTTACTGAGAATGATAATATATATCAAAGTCAAGATTATTTCTCTTACATAAACAATGAACAATTATCATTTTTTGCAAATATCTCAAAAATTTAAAAAGTTATCGATTAAGATGTAATGAAAAGTTACTCACAATAAAATCCCTTTAGGTAAATAATTATCAAATAATTTTTAAATTAAATTTTTCTCCAATGGACTTTTTCTCAAAAATTAATTTAATTAAACAAGAATTTCTATGTATATATGGATAGAAATCAATCTGAAAGAAAGCGCGAAATATTTCGCTCATATGAAAGGGTTAAGTACCAGGTGTATCGTAACAATTCGCGAAACAAGTATCAGGATCTAGATCGATTCCATATCACGGAAGCTTTTTATTCCTTTAATATTTTGTTGCGATAAATCATATATATTCTATTCAATGGTGAAAATGTTTTGCGATTTATCCCATTGGCATATACATATTAAAATTTCTCGTGAAAGTTTTTTTTTTTTTCGCCTCTTTCCGTTCTATCCATTTCGTCTTGAATTGTCGAATATTCACGTTCGATTCGAAAAACAGTATCACATTTTATTATGTTTTATATTTAATTAAATTTAAATAAATTTTTTAATTTTATTCCTTTTTATTTAAACGAACTGATAATATATAATGATTGCTCAAAAAATAATTATCTTGCTGCAAATATTTAAAATATACTACATGTTCGATTTAATTGGAAAAAATAGACGAAAGATAAAAAAAGCGAATGTATACTTTTTTATTTTGGATATTTATCGCGGATGATTCATCCACAGTGAATATGAAAGTTGGAATTTTTATATTTGTTCAATGATTGAATTTGATTCATTAATTTGATTCAAGCTTTTAAAATCAACTGATACAAATTATTTTTATTTTTATATCGTTTATACTTAATTAAGGTAAACCTAATTCTTTATGTACAGATTTATTCTTGCGAAAATTTATTTTATGATAAATTTTATTTTATTTTTAAATTCATTATTAAGAAGATACTCGTAATTTCGATATATCTTTAAAAATGTTCATTCTTTCATAGAAATGAATTTTTAAACTTTGTTGATATAATTATATTATTCAACACATATTCATTTATTATTGGACAAGTTTAGATCTATCTCTTTATTATGAATAAATCATTCCATTCATTAAAAATACAGTTTTTTGTTCATTTTATATGAAATGCAGATAAAAATAATTTTTATCTATCACTTTGGATGATCATTTAAAGTGCTCTTTAATTTTTGTACAATGATTCGTCCAATGAAAATTAACTTGCTCTAGCTAAATTATTTTTCAAAATGTTATAGCTTATCTATCGATTATTTGTGAATTGAGTAATTAATTGAGCTGAGATGGTCTTCTATTATATTCTATTTATTCTATTTTTATTTTTTTCATCGATAAAAACATGCGAACGTTACGGAGTTATAATCTCATGTGAAGAACGAATTAAAACATGGTGCTTGAGAACACAGGAATTAACGATGTCTTCATTACGATATCTCTCACTTAATTACTGGTCTCGTAAGAAATGTTAGAGATAGAAGAGCTTAATCATATTATCAGTCTTTTTTGTATGCAAACAAGAGAAACGTTGAGATTATCGACTTATATCGAGATTTAATTGTATAAATATATCTTTGAAGTTATTTATTAATCTCTGATGTCATATATTGGTCCAATTATTCGTTGTAATTGGACTACGGATTTTTATGCGAATAATATTTTTTATGTTTGCACATTTTTTTATATTATTTATTTAGTATAAAATGAAGAAATTTTATATTATATGGAAAACTAGCATTTCAATACGAATAAAAAAAATTTAATTTAATACGGATTTAGTATTTAGGATGTAATAATAATAAATTTAAATGAATTCTAGATTCATTTTGTGATGTGAAATTATTTTTTTCAAATTAATTTTATCGAAATGATAAGACACTTTATAATAAGGAAAAATTATTATTTTGTGTTGTGTAAGGCTTAATATATTGTATATAATTATATATAATTTCAATTATTAATATTTTACATATATATATAAAATATTTACATCTATAAGTCACTGAATGCTTAACAATATGTTTTAGATATGCAAATAAATGAAATGTTATGATAAATAAATATTATGATTCTAATGATATTGATTATTTTTATTATAGGAATAAGAAATATTAAATCTATTTTAATAAAATTTGACAACAATAATATTATTGAAAAATATAAATACAATAATTCATATATTATTATAAAGATACAAGAAATATATATTGAAATGAATAGATATATTAAATTAAATAAATTAAATAAATAAATATATTAAAATAAATAATTCATTATACAATTTTAATTCTTAAACTTATTTTATTAAATTTGAAAATAATTTTTTTAAATTTAAACAAAAATTATATTCTACAAACTAAATATTATAGTCAAATTTAAAAAAATTGCACAGCTTATTTAATAATTTTTATAATTAAATGAAAAAAAAATATTATTACGAAGAATTTTTTATTTTACATGATATTTTCCAAATAGTTGAATATTAAATAATATATAGTTGCATAAGTATTTACAGCCTACTTATAGATATTTTTTATTTTTAATACAAGTTTTAAACAAAATTTAATCCAAAAATCATTATTAGTAAAGAACATCATATTAAAGAAATCATACTAAATTGATATTTTATTAAAATAATATTTCATCTACAGTTAAAATAATATATCATTTAATATATCAATTATTTAATTAATTTTTCATAATTGATCATGATTTCTTTTAAATAAAATTCACTTATTAATATATTTTTGAAACTTTAATAAATTAACGATCTGATTTATTGAATGGCATATTATTTATATGATACACGCTTTTGAAAATATAGAATCAATAACTTTGAGTTCATTTTCATTAATTTATAAATAATCAATAATTGAATAATGCTATCAAGAAAATTAAGAATTCATCTTCTACAAATAACAATCTTGTTATTGTATCTGTTCACCATAATAATAAACTATCCATTTCATATAATGAGAATATAAATTATGTTAAATTTATATCGATCTTCGAAATAATGAAATAACCAGTGTTTTATTGCGTACTAGTGTATTATTGGAATAATTTATATTTCGTAATAAATACTATCTTCATTTGCCTGATCTTCATTTATTAAAATAATCATCTGTGCGCACAAAATAATTAAATAACAAATATAAAAAATATATTATATAAAAAATTTGAATATTTTATTAAAATATGATTAAAATATGATATATTTATGAAAATGATTTCATGTCAATATTAAGAATTTGCATTGATTCAAAAATATTAATAGTATTTACGAATATATGAATTTATTATTTAAATTTTATTATTAGATTGTGTCTTATAATAAAATAATAAAAATTATTTTTTCATGTTATTATTTCAACTTTGAGTATTATTTTCTTCAAAATATAGAAAAATTCATCTAAGAAAAATTCACACTCCATTATTCAAAAATTTTTTTACAATCTTATCTATTTATTAGTTCCTATAATAGAAATTTCATTATAAATCGTGCATTCGATCGATGGAATATCGCGATTTGCTCTGTCAGCATACGGTGATAAAACAGGAAACTATTGCTATTAGATGTTAACCGTGCAACCTGCGCAGACACGGCTATCGATTATCGTGATTAATTAACACGATTGCCGTGCGCTGTGCGATTTCACCGGCCACGAAAACCTGAAAATAAAGCGTATCGACGAATCAGGGCATGGATTGTGCGACAATCAAAGGGTCGATAACTGGTGGCTGCTAATCAGCCAAATGGCCTGCGACTGTCAAATCATTTCTATCGGATAGAGACAACAAAAGCGTGATCGAGGAACGTTCCTCCCCCCTCCCCTCCTATGTTGCGGATTTACGTATTGCAATACATTCACATACATGAATCGTACGATTGAAAATATATCTGTGTATTGGTGAATCGTTTAGGCACGTCGATTAACGGATGTTATATTATTTGTTGTTTTTTCGTTTCGTGGATATTTTCAGAATAGAATAAAAATTCTTCGTTTGAAATTGAAAATTATGAAATGTGAAAATTGATAAGTATGATTATATTATTTTTTGATTGAAATTATTTTTCATTTGAATACGGATTTAAATTTCTTTCATAAATATAAATGACTTGGTGAACAAAAAAGTGATTCTTTAAAAAAAAACATGTTCTATCAAATCTATGAAAATATCAACAATAGAATAATTGAATAAATATTTTGAAAAAGAATACAGATATAGTATATATCTATATTTAAGAATATAAATTATAGTATATTAAATTTCATCAGAAAAACATAAAAACTATTCATTATAGTAATGAAAAAGTTAATATTTTTTTTCCACTTTAAGAAAATAACACTTAATAAATAATTTAAAATGATAAAAAATTAATTTATTGTCTGTACAAAAATAGATAAAAATTATTGTTTTTAATCAATTTTTCACAAGGTATAAAAGTAATTATTTTCTAAAATGAATTAAAAACTGTGAGATGATAAAAATTATATCTTTTTTCCAGTTTCTTATTATTGTTCATTCTTTTTTTCTGCACATTTTCTAGTTCTATTAAAGATTTATAATTTAAATAATTAATAATAAATAATTTACAAATTATTCTATAAAAAAATTCATTTATAACATATGTTTTTCTTCTAAATCTTCGATTAATTTGAATTTGGATGGAATTGAATATTGTTCTAATATTATTTACATTACAAAAGCAACACATATTGTAAAATTTAACTCCAAATCAATATGAGATGTTCAATTTATTAACTTTTTTTCATAAAAATGAATAGAAATTTTATTTTAATAAAACAAAAATATTGATATTGAATTGATATAAAATTTTCTTTCCATGTGAAAAGATTTCATGCAAAACTTTATAAAACTATCGATTCTTTTGCTTAAAATTTTTTCATTAAGATTCCATACATCGTATATAGATTGTTCTTTTTTCACACATCATCGACTTTTATATATTCGTATGAACAACCATTTCTTCTCGCATTATCTATTTACCTTATAGTATAGAGATAGCTAACACCAGCTTTGCATAATGTATTAAATTTCTTTAAAAATGATTTTGAATTAGAAAATATTTCACACAGTTCACTTGTAACATTATTTTTAAGATTTTTATATTTAGATATTTATTAATATTAATTCAATATAATGAAGAAAGATATAATGAAAATAAAATAAATCTATACAGCTATAGAGATACATATGAAATATAAAGAAACAATAATTTATACATATGTAATAATTCAAATAAATAATAATTTAAATAATAAAATTAATTGCATATGCGTATCAAAACCTTTCAATCAAACATTTATCTAAATCAGAACTAAAGAAAGAGAGAAATATTTCATTATATTTGAAATGTAACAGTTTCTTTATAATTTCTATATTTAAAATATTAAAAATACACAATAAGTTTATTTTCTGTAAATATATATCTTGATTACATTTCTCCAAGAAATAAATATAATATTTCCATAATTTGAGGGGTTCGAAAATATTATTTAATTCCTCAACAATAGAGATTGAATTCAAATTTTTTTTTTTTTTTCTAAGAATAGAGATAGACATCTTCTGACACGAAACGAATCTAACAAGCGAAACTTGGCAAACATTTTTCTTTCACTTCGATAGCGGGCCGAGGATGCACGTGAAACGTCAGAATTCCATCAGGTGAGAGGCAAAGAAATTTTCCAACAAGTCAGCGTATGGTTGAAATCATGACACAAGCCCCGTAATTCTGGGCTTACGGGTGTTGTTTTGATTTCAATATCGCCACGAGGGATTCGGTACGGTTTGCTCTCCCTCACGGTTATCCACCTCAGATTCGCCTTATACATCGCAAGATTTGCATTCTATTCTGCAACTCCGGCTCGTTTCGCTCCCTAGGATTTACGTTATTTCTGAGCTTCCTACCGTGCGCGACGAGCCATTTCATAAACATGAAAGTTTCGTGACGCAGGTGGAATAGCAAAACGAGTCAAAGTGAAATCTCTTCACCGGTGAAGACAAATGACACCAATGATATCACTTCTTGCCACGGGATGTACGTGGCAATACCATTTTCACTCTTTTCTTCTCTGTTTTCTTTTTCTTTTTCCTCCGGTTTTTTTTTTTGCTTTTTTGCTTATTCTTTTATATCCGATTTTTCATTCTTTAAGGTGGAATTTTCGATAAACAAATAAAACGTGAGTATTCGTTTATATTAGTATTTACAGATGAAATGATAGATAAAATGATAAGATTTTCTAATAATGTTGGATATGCAACAAATACAACAAATAAATCGTCCATTATTAATTTCATTTTTTAAAATTATTTAATCTTTTTTTTAACTTATTTATTTTTTTTCTGATAATATTTGACAAATAGAATACAAATTTGAATTTTTATTATGTACTTTATTTTATACCTTGTTGAATGTACATGGCATAGTTATTAGATTATATATTAGGTTATTAGATTTAAATTTTCCATAAATGAATTTTCATGAATTTTTGCAATCTGTATAGAGTGTAATTACTTCGATCATTATTATTATTTGCAGCAATAAATGTTTAAATAGAGATTAAATATTTCGTAATGTGTACATTATGCTTTTAGTTTTTTCATGAATCAAATAGATTTGTAAATCAATTTTGTTTTCTCAAATATTTTTTATTTTTCTTTTTATATTTGATATTTATATATAAATTTTTTACAAACAAGATATTGAATATGCACGGAAAAAAGCGTAATTATTATAATTTTATATTATTTTGTAAAAATATTTCCTTTGTAAAAATATTTCATCAAACAATTCGTCATTCGACTTGTCGTGAATTGCGACACAATTTTTACAGTTTTTTCATAAAATGATTAACAATTTTCAAATATAATTGTTTTCAGTGAAATGAGATAATAGATAGAACTGCAATTAATAGAGAATCATCGTTCGAATTTTAAATGATAATCTCTTATAGCAAATCATAAATGAATATTCATATATGATATTCATTCAAAACCAATTAAAATTTTTACAATAACAGTTTTTTTTATTCATAAATTTTTTTTATTAATAGATGAAATATTAATTTTTTTTTGAAGTCTAATTACATTTATAAATAATAAAATAAATGAAATTATATTTGGTATTGATGATTGTTTGAAAATATTGCTTTTAATTCTTAATTATTAAAATGTGATACAATTTAAGATATGATTCAATTTGAATATCTCTTAATTCAAAAATAAGTTTTTTAAATAAATATTTTAATAAAATATTTTATTTAGCATTTCTTTATTTTCAAAGATATAGTACTTCAATACTTGAAATTCTAACATTTTTTATATAAATTTATATAAAATTTTTATATAAATTTTGAAAAGAAAAAACAAGATCTAATTTGTTTATCTAGAAAATAATAAAATTTAAAAATTTTTAAATATTTTGAAGTATTAAAGGATAGGATATTCTATTTAATAAAACAATATAGCTTTTTGTATAAAGTATTATAGAACATTTTTTAAATATCCATTTTGGAGACTAAAAAAAGTATAATACAAAAAGTTGATTTATAAATATATCAGTTGACATTTATTAAATTATAAGCACTATATATAAAATCAGATTAAGATAAAATAAGATGATTTTATTTTTATTTTATTTCATTTAAACTTCAAAATTCAAAACAAACTTCAATGGTTTATAATTTAATAAATAAGTCTATATTAAATATTTATATATCAAATTTTATATTTGATTTATAATTATTCCTCCAAAATATTTTATAAATATATTAATATTCTGTATTTAATATTATGTATTTTCTTATAATATATAATTTTATGTAATTTTTTTTATTCTAAAAGAAAAACTAATTAAATTAACTATATATTATTATTATATATATTATATTATATATTACTTAACTATATTAACTAATTAATCTAAATTGAAATCTTTAAAATTTTAAAAAATAAAATCTTAAATAAATTTTTGAAAGTTTTCTTTCTAACATTATTATGAAAAATATTTTATTTCGACATCACACAAATGTGTTGTAATAAACTGTATAAAATATATAGGTTATTTGACGAAACCATTTATATATATATTATTTTATATTTTTATATGAGGTTATCGAAAGATTATTGGAAAGCATATTTCAACTCGAAATGTATATAATAAAAATAAAAGAAATAGTATTCGGATCTTCTATTGATCTGAAATGAAAGTTAGCAAAGTCGAGTTCAAATTCCATTTGAATATTATTTAAATATATGGAATTATACAGAATAATCTATGTAACATGAATATTTCAAATGATCTATAAATTATAAGTTATATAAAAAAATATAGTATAAAAATTTTTATTAATCTTTTTGCAAATAGATATATCGAAAATGCATAGTTAACATATTCAAAATTCTTATTTAGAAATCTTGAATATCTTCTAATATTCGATAAAGTTTTAACGCCTATATTTTTATATATAATATTATAATATATACAATATAAATTATAAATTTTAAGTGTATTCGTTTCTCGATAATATTATTAATATAATAATTTGAATACAATATTTTTTCAAATAAAAAATCAAATTTATATCTATCAATGATTTTTTATTTTTTTTTCTATTTTTTCTAAACAAATATGAAAATAAGATGTTTTAAAATTTTTAAACAAAAATATAGATACAATTTATATCACTGTGATTTATAATCTTCCAATATAATATTAATAATATAATATTAATAATATTAATAATAAATAATATTAATAATATTAATAATATTAATAATATTATTAATATTAATAATAAATAATAATAAAAGCATATAAAAAATATATAAAAATAATGAAAAAATTTTTAAGCGAGAGCATATTTACAATAGTAAAAGTGAAATGATAGATAGATAAACGAACCACAAATTAAGCTTTTGTGGAGAAGCCCGTAGCTAATATTAGAGAGCCACTTATGGAAAGTGTGGACGAATCGATGCCATACGTACACTTAGATCTATTTGGATAAAAGATTGTGTGTCTCATAATCTGCTATCTAGTAATATGTCTCGAGCAGTGAAGATATATCGATGGGGAATACCCGTTAAACCGCCGAGTAATTTCAGAATAAATGTTTGAAAAAATTAAATTTAATAGTACATCTTCTAATAAAAGAGAACAATTCATATTTAATTATTTAAAATTGAAACTTGAAATGTAGTTAAAGATTTGGAGATTTAAAATTTACGTTAGAGAAAAATTTCTGGTATTTAATTCTAATCTCGTTTATTTTTAATCTTAACTTTAATTTAATTCATCCAACTTTAAAATTAATTTGTTATAATTCTGTTTTCCGTTAAAAAAATTTGTTACATATTAAAAAACTAACTTCTGTATATCATTTAATATGAATTGAATCTTACCTCACTTTTTAATAGATTTTACATTGATCGATTTTATTAATGAAGATTAAATTATATATATTAAATTATATTATATATATAGCAGAATTATGTGCAATATTATATTTTAGAGAAAAAATTAAAAACAATTTTTATATTATTTTGTCTCAAAAAATTTGCATACTAAGTTTTCTATTTCATCTAATAAAATAGTTTCATCGAAACTAATAATAAAGTAAATATTTTCATTCTGAGAATAAATTCTGAAAAAATAATTTATAACATTTTATTTGATGCATCCTGCATATATATATATATATAATATTCATTTACATATTTCAATATTCTAAATTGATGCATTAAGTAGAAATTGTTGAAGTCCCAAAGCACTTAATCTTATTTCACATTTCTTATTCATATTATTCTTGTTTTAAATGTTTTATTTCTCATTTTTATAGAAGTCGACTAAAAAAAAGTATTGAGCGATTCTTAAGATGTATTTCTTTCGTAAGTTGTCTTGATATAAATTTGAATCTAAAATAATTTCTAATACTAATAGTTATTACACAATTTTGAATTTTAAAACTTTCGTTATTATGCTTTTGAATTTTGTGAATAAATGTCAATCGAGATCTCATAAAAATTCTAGAAAAACCTTAAAGAAATAATGGTTTGCTAAATATAAATAAATTTGTTTCAATTTTTATATATTAAATTTCAAATGATATAAGATATAAACAAATATATTAACAATGGACTAATTTATTTTTAAAGTAGAACTTCTAGAATCTTTATAGAATCTAATTATTAATTGGGAAACTTTTCCCATTATAAGTAAAACTTTCGTTATTTAAATATGGTAATATCCGAATATTTTATTATTTGAATTATACACTATTTCTATTTACAATGTAAATATACGTCTTTCCATCATTATTTTCAGCAATGTAAATAGAATTTAATTTGAAATGTGAAAAATTTGAAAAAATATATACAATTACATCAAAATAAAAACATAGAAATATTAAGTAATAAAACAAAATGTATTTTCTCATTTTGAAGGTATTAAAAAGAAGAAATTTTATAGTTTGAAGCTCAACAAGAAAGATATTTTATTTCTATATATATTATTTGAGATAATGCAGATTTTAGTGTATAATTATTTTTAACAAAATTTAACACTTCTTACAAAATTTGATTTTATTGATGAAAATTTAAAAAACAAAGAAAGGAAAAAACAAAAAAAGAAAAAAACAAAGAAAGAAAAATTATATTGTTAAAATTATTTATATCATTTTATCATGCTTCTAAAACTCAAATAATTATCTGTTATAATCTATCATTAATTAAGTATGCAATATTTTTTTGTAATCTCTATATAGAGTGAATTTTATAATAGAGTGAACGAAAAGAATATAAGGAATAATATTAAAAATTATAACAAACACAATAATTGGTATGCAAAAATATCTGTTAAAATTTATTTTTCAACTTACAAGCAATTTAATTTTATATTTAATAAAGTAAAATAACCATATATTAAAATAACATAATATATATATTAAAACAATATATTAAGACTCTTTTCTCTTTATTTCTCTTCTTCATCATTTTTTTCTCTTCACTTTATCCAAGCATCCCATATTTCCATCCATCTTTTTTATTAGAAAATTTCAACAAAGACAAAATCTCCAACTCGAAGGCTATAATTCGACCCTCGAGACTCCAGTTAACTTCAAGGTTCAACAAAGCGGGTGCGGTCGATTGAAAACGAAATAAATCTGTATCACGAGGATGCGGCTCATAGGTATCGTACCCACGTATACAACTAACTGTGCTTCGATCCACGTGATTCATCGCCGTGTATTCGCGATAACGAAAGTTATGCTCCTTGTTGCATCGTACATGTCAACAAACGGATCTTTACGCTCAATACCTGCATAGGCGTAGCATAAGTTATTATACAGTTTCGTCGAAATGCTGAATTCTAACCGCGTGTGCGTAGGATTGGCTTCGTTAAAACGAAAACATGTTTTCCGATGTTGATATCATCGACGTAAATGATCTCGAGAAGACATTTTGCACTTCCTGTCCGATATATCTGGTTTTTAATTGGACAACGGAATATGTCATAAAAGAAGCGTATCAAATGTGAAATATATATATATACATCGAAAAACGGAAACTTTTCTACGTTTGTTGTTTTTCGTTTTCTATATGTTGTTAATGATGATGTCCTATCAAGTTAATTCCTTTTTTTTTTATTTTTGCAACGTAAATATTTTTAATGTTTTTATTCATTGCATTTTATTGGTAGAAGTAGATTAATTAATAAGAAGTTAGTAGAAATAGATTAATTTTCTTTTTTTCTTTTTGCAAAGTTATTCAATTTTTGCTGTGTAAATATTTTCTCTATCTTTACTGTAATTTATAAATTATCTAGAAAAAGAGGCTTACCTTTCATCAGTTTCGATAATTTTTGAATATGTTAAATCAACATTTTGAATTTTTTCCTATGTACATGTAATCATTTTTTATATATTAATTTTATTATATATATATTTTTATATTTATTATTTATATTTTTTATAATTAATTTTTTTTAATTATTTTGTTCAATATATGGGTTGGCAACTAAGTAATTGCGGATTTTTTTTAGAAAATCAAAGACAATTTTTTCATGGAACTAAATAACTTTATTCTGTAATGTGTTGCCCATTTTGATCAATGACCTTTTGCCATCTTTCAAGCAGCATCATAATCCCACGTTCATAAAACTTTTAGTTTTTATTAGCAAAAAACTGAATCAGGATTTGATATCATCATCATTATTGAAATTTTTATCATTCAAGGAGTTTTGTAAAGATCGAAACAAAAAGTAATCAGATGGTGCAAGGTCAGGACTATATGGTGGATGTGGCAAAACATCCCAACCAAGCTCCAATAATTTTTGCCGAGTGACCAAAGATGTGTGTGGCCTTGCATTGTTATGATGGAATGCAACACCTTTTCGATTTGTCAATTCGGATCGCTTTTCTTCAACTGCATTGTTTAATTTCGTTAGTTGTTCAATGTAGACAACAGAATTGATCGTTCGGTTGGGTGGTAAAAGTTCAAAATAGACAATTCCTTTGTAATCCCACCAAACTGATAACAAAACCTTCTTTTAATGAATACCAACTTTTCATGTTATTTGAGCTGATTAGATCGTCATCAACTTCAACTGGACGACCAGAGCGTTTTTCGTCTTTGAGTGAAAAATCACCAGAACGAAATTTGTCAAATCAATTTTGACACTGCCGTTCTTTTAAGGCTTCGTCGCCATAAACAGCACATAACTTTTTGTGAGTTTGCGATACGTTTTTCCCTTTGCGAAAATAAAAAAGCAAAATATGACGATAATGTTCCTTTTGATTTTCCATTTTTCAACGAACGCCAAACGAAAACTACGCAACCGATCAAAAAACTTTTTTTATTGATTGACAGCTGAATTGCCAACTATCAAATAACAAAATGCGTTTTACATTTGGACTACGCCAGCAAATCTAAAAATTCAACTGAAGCCATCTATGAGTGAAATCCGCAATTACTTAGTTGCCAACCCAATATATATATAAAAATTAGAAAAAGATTGGAAAATAATAACTATTATTTATTTCTTTCTACAATTATTGTACAATGATGTATGTTTTAAAATATATATAACTGGTTAAAAAGCTTTATTATAGATTTTAATGAATTTGAAATATCTCACTTCCAATTTATAATGAGCTTGAAACATTAAAAAATCCGTGCAATATGAAAATAAAATATAAAACAACTCAATGATGAAATTATAATAAAAATTACAATGATAGCAAAATAAGGATTGTATTTTTAATATCTATACTTTATAATTTATCGTTATAATTAAAACAGATAGAATAAAATAGAATAAAATTCTATCATTATTAACATTTTGTTCTATTTCATTTAACACAAATTTAAATTCTTATAATATATTAATAAATAAGATTCATTCGATATTTTTATATATTAACTTTATGTATACAATTGAACCTAAGATAATTCTTCGTGAAAAAAACGCAAAAAAGATTCTTTCTTCCTATTTTTCAAAAAAATAAAAATTAAAAAAAAAGCATACATATAAATAAATCATCATTCCATTAAAATTCTAAAATACGAAACTTGAAGTAAAATCAGCGTGTTCTTCAAGGGAAAAAACGCAATAGAATGAATGGATCGGAGCGAAAGAAGGGAGAAAACGTAGAGAGGTGGAAAAGGTGAATGAATGAAACCATTCAGCCAACATATTTATGCGCTCATCGCCCGCATGGAAGAGGCTGGAATACCGGTCGGCACGAGCAACAATCCGGAAAGCAGATGGCATAGGGAGAGGAATGGATTATACTGGTTGTTCAAACGATAATAATAAAGTGCATAATCTTGTACAATAAATGGGAGCGGTTGATATTGGTGCAGGGAAAAGCATCATAATGACACTTGCCAGTTGTTGGAAGCGTATATATGATTTTAAAATATCGCGTAATTTCGAGATTACTGGCGCATAGATTATTATATGCTTCAAGTGCAAGTCGCGGCCGTTCAACCGTTTCGTTGGGAAAGAATCTTAAGATAGATGAGGCAAGCTTCCAATTTCAACTTATCAATTTCTCTAACCGAGTATTAGAATTAATTTACGTATCGTGCTAGTTTTGTTTGCGTATTTTTCTCTCTCGAAAATTTATCCTTCGTACTCTTTGGTTAATTACAAAAAGTTGTTTCAACCAACGATCGAAAGTGATTTGCAATACCAACTTTCAGTGGTAATTAAGCTCTAAGTTTAAAGTATTTATTCAGAATTTTTTTTTGTAGAAAAAAGAAAATAACATAGATTGGATCTATTGGCTTATATCCTTAATACAAAGTGTCTCATTTGAATTATTATAGGCAATTATTTTTCGAATTATTGTAAAAATTTATTTTCGAAATTTATTTTAAAGGAAGATATAATTTAATGCAAGTAACCTTTCTAAATAAAAGTATAATAGTCAATTTTTTTTTAATAGAATTATATATTTTTTTATATAGCATGATAAATTTATTGAATATATGATTATTTATAACATTTTTAAGATATTAGTACAATTTACAAATCAAGTTGAAAAAAATCTATTTTGAATTTACAAAAATATTAAAACAAATTATAAATTTTTCTATCAAATTAAAATAACAAATTTTTTATAAAGATGAAACTACATTTTGTAGTGATTCATAAAATTAATATAAAATAATAAATTTTATAATAAAATGATAAAATAAAGAGAAAGAAAAAATAATTAAAATAGTTTTTTTTTTATAAATATTTTTGTAACATAAAAATTCATTTCTTTTTGTTTTTTCTTTAAATATTTAAATAACAGTTTATCAAATCTATAAAATTTTATATTTTTCGATATTTATATGTATATATTATATTTTACCTGTTACTTCATTTATTTATTTAAAATAATAAAATAATTGAAGATAACAAATATTCAAAAAAATAGAAATCAAAATTATACTACTCGAATATTTTTAGAATTAACTATAGATATATAGTAAATCAAATAAAAATTAAAGTATCTTATTCTAATATTTATTTTAATATTTACAATATTTTAATATTAATAAGCATTCAGATTAGTTTTTTATTCTCAAATAAATATTACAATTCTTCGTATTAAATACGAGTTCCGTCTAATATATACAACAGAAGTAACTCGATGTTGAACAACTTCTCTAATATATTTCACAGTGGAGGCACATATTCATACATACTGTAGAGAACATTTACGTGGGCAGATGAATCTTTGACACAAGGCGACAAGCTTCGCAGGTAGATTCTGAGTAGATAATGCGAACCACGATGAAGATCTCATCAGTTCCGCGTAATTAGCTACTACTCCAGGACAACTCATCTAGGAAAGGTTGTTACGTGCATACATGATAGTTGCCTTATCTTGGTTGTCTTTCCTTAGTTGTGAGCAATCGTATTTCTGGTACACGCGTATAATTTACTAAGAACACACCTTTGGGACAGATCACTGTGTTGGATCAGTATCATATATAGTCCAATCTTTTAAATTATTTATTTGTAAAGGTTGATAAAAGGTTCATTTCGTTAAGAAAATATCTATCTTTAAAATAACTCGATCTGAATGTATACTACTTTTTTATATAGAGAAACGAATAATTTATTATTCCAGAGATTAACACTTTTATACTTAGATACTTTGCAATATATTCTCTATATAAATATCGTGTTACGATAATTACAAGAGAAAGATAAATAATAATAGTTACAAATTTTTCATGATTTTACAATCACAATATAAAAATTATACATATAATCACAATATAAATATTTACACAATATAAAAAGATACAATTACTATAATTTATATATGCAAAATTGTCATCAGTTTTTTGTACATGCTATATACCTTTTATTAATGGATTAAAAAATTGTTACACTTGATTAAGTGAAAGCGTTAATAATTTTTTATGAAGCTACACAGTTACAATTGGATCGATATTTAATCATGTGAACCGTTTTAATTACTGAAACTTTGCCTGGATATTATCAGATAAGTTATTTCTGTAATAAATGATGTATGAAATGAAACCAATTATTGAACGTATTGACTTTTCGAGTCGATTACAAAGTTAACAAAGATCTTCGTAATATATAAAATGATCAAATGGAGAAGTATTTAAAATTATATTTTCTTAATGTATGAATCAATAATTGATAGAAATTATATTATTTTAATACTTGAAAATACTTGAAAATGAGAAATTGCAAAATAGGATTAATATAGATATTATAATATTTATATTTTTAATATTAAACTTACACTAAAAGTCAATATTCGATAAAATTTAAATCTATAATATTATATGTATAGATTACGGATTTTTATATCGTAGAAAAAGTTTAAATATTTAAATACAATTAATATGTAGAAAATATTATTTAAAATACAATATAAGTAGAAAAATGATAATTTTATTATATAAATTTACTTATGTAAAATTTATACTTATATTATACTAATTTTTTTGGTGTTTTTATTTGAAAGAAACTATAAGATATCATTGTATTAGGTTGGCAACTAAGTAATTGCGGATTTTTTTTAGAAAATCAAAGACAATTTTTTCATAGAACTAAATAATTTTATTCTGTAATGTGTTGCCCATTTATAAATAAATCATTTAATAATTTTTCAATTTTCAATAATATCATAATCAGAATATAATTAAATTTATTTATAATAATCTATTATTATACAAATTAATACCAGAAAAAAATATATTAAATATTTATTTAATATGTAAATTATATAAAATATATAAATTACGTATATTTCCAAAAGTCTATAAACTATATTCTTATGTATATTCTTCATTTTAGAATAGGATATTTTGCTTAAAAGATAGATTGTTAAAAAATAGAGGCACATTAAAAATTTATTTTAATACAAATATCAATATTAATGTAACATATAAAGATAATAAAAATTAATAATAATAATAAAATTTCTAATTATATCATTTGAGTTGTAAATAAGATTTATTATTAAAATTTGAAATATTACATTATGTTTGTTTTACAAGATGTTTTTCTTGCAAAAACATAAATACATTAGTTCAAGTTTAAGCTTAGCTACCGTTACACATTAATTCTATTTGGTGTCTTTTCGTATATTAGGTACCAACTTGATATCATCTTTGTAGATTTTCATTTTTTCGGTCATGTTACAAGGGGGTTTCCTTCTTGCATCTATGTAACGTATGCTTCCGTAAATGTAAAATGATTCTCTCTTGTATGTATCACGTATACGTAGATCACCGGTACCGTTAGTAACAAGTTTAAATCTGACCATGCCCAGATAGTATTTCTATTCTCTGCTAGGTAAATAATGACTTTGCAAAATCAATAATGTTCACTTGAATGAATGGATACTCTTAATCCGATGTAATAAATTATTACATTTTATAATTCATTCTTACTCATTTTTATATTTGAATATCTGCCTTGTAAATAGACTGAATTTTTAAGCAGTTAAAACGTGCACAAATATTTAATTAACAATGAAGAAAATATGATACATATTAAATTTTATGAAAAATTTTTATTACATTTAAATTTTGCGATGAAAGATTTTTTTTATGGATAATTATTAAACATAGAATGTTCTGTGTTATTATTTACATTAAAAATATTTACATGGAACTTATATATTTCAATTTGCTTTTATATTGGGATATTTTCTGTCTATATTTCTTGATGAATAGCATTTTATCTTTTACAATTAAATTGAGAAATATTGAATCGAGAAATATTATTTAATTTTATTCAAAACACAACATATAAATCAGTTAGACAATAAAATTGTAAAGAGATAAAAATATTCTATCGATTATTCTATACTATCAAAGATATTCTATAGTATCAAATATAATAAAATTTATGATGAATATAATAAAATTAATTTTTGATATTATATGACATCTTTCAATTTCATATTGGAATAATGTTTTCGAGATATCGTTATAGCATAAAGTGTTGGGTTTTTTATAGTTTTTTTAGCAATAGAATTATGATTTAATATTAGAATCACAAATATACGAATTAAATTAAATTAAATTTCTCTGTATTTTTTTTACTCATTATTAAAAATGTTTAATTTTGTACATTATTTATAATTAATAGAATATTGATCGAAATCTTTAATTTCTCTTTATATATCATTTATTTATCATTTATTTTTTTCATCCACATGAAATATTAAATTAAGATTTAAGAGATTAAATTAGATTATTAGCTCTTTATCGAATTTATAAATAGTAATACTTATAAATTTTGTCTGAACAATTACATATGTTCAAAATATAAATATTCACACACATTAATCTTGCCTAAATAAAATTTTAATAACAATTACTAATTCTTTTTACGATGAATTCAATCTTCAATCTTTGACGAAACTGAACGCATTAAAAAATGTAAATATTGTATCGCAACGTAAATATTTTCCAGTCTATTTTCATCGGTTGTTCACGATTAATTTGAAATTTGTCATTGCGAAGTAAATGTCACAAATCTCAAACTTCTGGTATTTCATTATGTAAATTCTCTTCCGTGCCGGAGATGTTTGCATCGAGAAACAGTATAAAGATGGAATTATGAGCAAGATGGAAAATAAGATGATATATATATAAAAAGAGATCAAAACCAGAGAATCAGAAATCTTTAGTGGAACATGTCACGACGGTGCCACTGTTTATGGCGCATGGACATCTTTATTTGAAACGTCCACCTCGTAACTTGCTTTATTCCTTCCTACTCCTTTTACTGCAATCATGTAAATTCTTGTTTGTGCGCAATCCGAGATGCGTTCTTCCCGTTTTCTTTCTTTTCTTTAATGGATTTTCTTTTTTCTTTTTGTATTCAATTATACCGGCGATATAAAGAATTTCATTTTTCTAATTGTGTCCAAGATTTTGAATGGTTTATATATTGGAATAAAGGATATAGTAATGAAGTGATATTAGTTATTCGAATATTCGAAATATTTTTAATAATAATTTATTTCTAAGAAATAGATGAATATCGAATTGGATGAATATACAATCAACCATTTTTCAAAAATTAACGAAAAGAAATAATTCGTTTTTAATCTGAAATCAGATCGATAAATAAATAAATAAATTTACTTTTATGCAGAAATTGATAACAATGCAAAAATTTATAATTATTTATTATGCAAAAATTTATAATTTTTTAATAATAAATAAACAGCAAATCGAAAGTATTTTTTAATTTTATTTTTTTCATTTTAATATTTAAAAAATCTAAAAAATAGATTTATGAAATTCTTGATTTTTTAATAAAATAATATAATAAAAAATAATGAGCTTTTAAAAGTTTTTAAAATTGTCCACAACAAAAATTATCAAAAAACCATACTATTCACTGATTCCAAAAGTGCAACAATGGCTATCAAAAATTCAGAATTAAATGATGAAATTATAACTCAAATCTTCGAAATTCACGAAAAAATTATAGAGAAAGGTAACACAATTAAATTCATCTGAATCCCTGGCCATATAAGAATAATTTATAATGAAAAAGCAAATCAAGCTACTAAGAAAGAGGCTAATTCCCATAATAAATGAACACAAATTACATTTGGATGATCTAATAAGCGAAATAAAAAACAGACTAAACTTCCAATGGGAAGACAAATGGAAACAAAAGGATTCTAATTACAAGGATATCACTGACAATTTTTTCGAAAATCAGAAGACGAGTTGAGAAGAAGAGAACAAGTGACCATCCAGAATAAAATTGGATATTCCAGAGTCATACATTCCTACAGAATCAGGAAAAAGTCAGCTTCTCAATGTGATTTTATAATGTCCATTGAACATTTAATCTTTCAATGTACCAAATACAATTTTTTCTATAATAAGCATAATTAAAAACTATATTCAAAAACAATTTCAAAGACAAAAAAATGCAAGATTTAATTGACTTTATAAAGGATATATATACTAAATTGATAAATCAAATAATATAATCATTTTCTACTTATTCTACGATGTTGCTAATAATCTCTAGAAGTTGATAACGTAAAACAAATTAAAAAAAAAAAAAAAAAATAATGAAGAACTAAAGAGGGAATAATTAGAATTTCTTTATGTTTCTAAAAAAAATGAATTAGAAAATTATATTATATATATTAACTTATTATTATTATTTTTAATATATTTAAGAAGTTTATTTTTATATCTTTTTATATATATGTTTTTATATACATAAAATGATTTTGTTCATTAAAATAAACAAAATTAAGAATTTATTTTTTATAATGAAAAACAATAACAGAAAATATTGTTTTTTTAATATTATTTGTAAATAATTAAATTTACATATTTTATATTTTATCGAGATAGAAAGAATACTTAAAATTATCCGTTAAAAAATTTAATACAATTTATAACATAAGTTTGTTTTTAAACAACTTTCTTTAATAAGCAATATTTTTCAATATTTATTTATTTAAACTAATATTATAATAAATAATATATATAATAATTTATTATAATAAATAATAATAAATTCAATATTTATATTTATATTTATATACTTTAATAATTTTTTAATTTTTTTCTTTATTTTTTTAAAAACAAAAAATATGATACATGAAATTTCTATAAAAAATAACTTTATATATACATTTTATATATGAAATTTTTATCAAAAATTTGACTTCAGTACAAAATTGAAATTTTCAATACGAAATTAAAATTTCTATTGAAAAAAAAAACAAAAATATTATTCTATCAAAATGGAAATAGTATATATATTTCATAATGTTTATGAATCAGAAACAAATTTTTTAAGTTATTAAAAATAATATTAATATTAATACTTCATTTCCAATTTTAAATTTAATATTTCAAAAAATTTTAAATTTTATTTTTTTATATCTCGATAATCACGTATTATTTTTTAACACATGGTTTGTATCGTTTCTTTATATATATATATATATATATATATATATATATATATATATATATATATATTATAACTGCGTAAAAGTAAAAATTATTTTTATATTTATTACTTCAACCAAGATAAAAGATAAACTAAGATATATTTTGCATTTTTATTTTGTATTTTGTATTTTTATATTTTGTATTTTATTATCAGATACGTCAATTATTACCAATGCAAAATTACAACTTATTCATTTCGTAAATATAAGTTCATGAAACGAATATCATCCTATCTCCGATAAGTAAGTAAGATCGTACAAAATGTTTTCTGAAGCATTGTATTCCTTATAATCCTAGCGGAAGTAAAAAACTATGGAGCTCGTTTGCATTCCTCGGTATTGCGCCTCTTAAATATTTCTATTGATCAATGATAAGATAAGTTGAAGTATGAAGTTATGCGTTTTACACGGATGTATTGTGTCGACAAGCGTAACTCGCAAGCTTGAAGAGGAACATCTCGCATTGCGCATAAATGTGTGGTTCATTGAGGGTATATATCATACAGATCATAAGATCATGATAAACTAGACATAGCATCGAATATCGATTGACCTATGACTCATTTGTGCACCCTGTCAATATCTGTGCAAGAAATGAAGATGATGAAAGATAAGGAAGATACGCTCCGCTGCTTAAGATTATAGTTGCGGATCTAATGTAATATGTAAAATGCAACGTGGGGCTAAATAAATAACTATGAGTGATGCATGAATATGTACATCAAATCTTTTCCAATTAGTTACACATATAAAAAAATCTTACATTTTATGTTGTGTATATATATATATATATATATTGGAAAATTGAGTTAAAAAGTATTTAAATCAATAAATTATGTATAAACACAAATTAATAGTAAATTATGTTGGCATTTGAGATTGAAATAAAGATTAAAAATTATATTGTAGGATGGGAAAATGATCTCACGCTTTTTTTGAAATAATAAAATATTTAATTAGATTCTTTTTTTAGTTTAATAAATTTTAATGAAGTTGCAACATATTTTATAAACATGTATTGTATAAACATCAATATAGGATAACTTTTATTTTTCTAAAGAAACTAACGATTGTCACTGAGGTCATATATCCAATAATATATTATATTATATTAGAAAGAGAATTCATATAATTATTATTTTCAATTCATATAATAATTTATTTTAATTAATTATATTTAATTAATTAATCATATTTATAATTTATTTTATTAAAATAGAACAATAAAATTAAAGATAGAATATGAACAAGTTTTTTTTTATTTGAAATCCAAATATAATTCGTGAAATAATTTAATAAAAATAAAACAAAAAAAATCATTCATAATAATATTTCTATTCCAATGTTTTTTCCGTTTATATCGACATGTTCATAATCTTGAAAGTTTTTGAAAAGTCGATACATTTCTCGGCTTCCTCCCTTATTTCACCCTTTTAGTATTATCGTTTGATTGCTCTTTATATACATATAAAATACACGTATGTATATTCAACTCGCCACAAATGGAAGTTGCAAGCAACACGAGGGATCTCGCGTGAGCAAACTCTCCTGCTAGGCGCTACTTGAAATTTTCAAGCAAGAATGATTTATGAGGAGGCCTCGACCTCGCCACTAGTCGACTCTCGACGCATTCGAGAAGCATACATTTTAATCTTAGTCACCAGCACACGGACACGCACAGACAAGGGTGTTACGAAGCTGTACGACGATCCGAACGATGTCTTCCGCGTCGTGCCCATCCTAGTGTGCAAGCTCTCTCTTTAACGGGGAAATGCCAAGTCGTTATTACTTATACAAAATGCTACTTCCATTAAAAAAAAGATTTGTAGACAATTATATCTCTTTTTAGCCTTTCATCGAATCAAAAATTGCCTTTAGATTCATCAATGTTTCGACGAGTATCATGACTGAGTGAATAGAAGAATCAAATGCTATCTAATAATAATAACGTCTTAAAACAGATAAGAAATCACGTTTCTTTTAAATGAGATGTAATAGATAGAATAATAATAGATGGGTAATGAATTTTGCGAATAATGATGATTAATTATGAGATGACTTTATTTTTTTTTTTTCTATAAAAAGTTGACGATATATTCTATGTAATATACAATCAAAAAGAAATCATGTAAATATAGATGTGAAAATTTCTTGTTAAAAAATTAAATAATATAACGTAAATTATGTAAAATGTAAGCGTGAGAATGATTATATAAATGAATGTTATCCTCAATGACGGATAAATTGAGGAAGATTAATTATTTGGCCTTCAAAATCATTAGATTCTATAGAATTTTTAATTGTAAGAAATAAGATGATTACTTGACGAATTACGAAAATTTATGTGAATTAATTAGTAAGGGAAAATTAATGAAGAATTATTGCATTATTGCAATGTGCCAACATAAATCATTTGATATAATCATAATATTACATATTTTTGAGTAAAATTATATAAATATCACTAATTCGTTTTTGTATTATATTTAGTCAATTATTATTTTATATTTTTTTTATTTTTTTTTAATAAAATATCTTTATCCTTATTTTTGCACTGAAAAGATAAGAAACTGAAAAGATAAGAAATACAAAGAAACAAAAGATAACAAATGCAAATATTTTTCTCCTTTGAAACAAAATATATCTCATTTGGAGATTATAAATATCGATATTACGAAACTAAAAAAAAAAAAAAAAAACTAAAAATTCCTTTTAATCCTATTTGAATACTCAATTCAACAATTTAAAATATTTACGTTAAAAAGATTTTTATATTTGCGAGTAACACATGACGTTCAAGCAATACCACAAAGGTTAATGTAATAAATGCATCATAGTATAGAAAGAAACAAACCTTTCTACAAATGCATAGGGGCGGTCATAATGTTGGCTTTTCATTGACTCATCGTGTCGTAATTCGCAGTGGACACTTCAGAGCCGTATATTGTTGTTGCTGCACTATCATGGAACCTGGTCAAAGATACATCCTGCATGTGTATCTGAAGGGTCGGAAGAGGGATGCTTTCAATTTGATTGCGATTCCCGCGGTGTGTGGTTTACGATGCCCTGTTCCAAGCAATGGATCCTTGATGAGAATTATATGGCAGTTGCCACCTCGTACCAGCTATTCTTCGCGTGCTAACGAATCTCTCTTTGTTCATATTATTTCAAAAAGAATACTGATGAAAGAAATAGATATTAAGAAATCTTACGCATGATTAAATATTTTTTACTTTTTAGATATCTTTTATCGTTTCGTATATTTCGTAAATTTTGGATTGAAAATTTTGTTTATTTTAACAAATGAAATATTTATAAATACGTTTGAATTGATTTTATTATTTTATCGGAGTTTTATCATATCGGTTTGATTATTATATTGGAATTCCATTTATATGAACGAAATTTTACATAGTATCTGATTATTCGGGCTCTAGCTGAATTTATATTATATTTGAATTATATCTGAATTAATGTCACTCCATTTATATGAACGTCTTTATAATAATACAATATATAATATAATTAATATATTGTATCTATATATTCTATATATAGATACAATAAAATATATAAAATAATATAAATAATAAAATATAGATCTATAAAATAAGTAAAAAATTGATTTATTATATATTAGATTTACATTTATTATATTTATAATATGATATGTTATGATGTATTTTAAAGAAAATATTTCTATTGAAATTTTTTTATATGAATGTAAATTCCTATTAATTGTAAAAATCATAGTTAATAAAGGAATTAGATGGATTCTTTTTATGTTAACATTATGTTATGTTAACATATTTGTCTCTTAAATAGATTCATATAAATATACTGTATTTTAAATAACAATTCTAAATAACGATTCTGTCAGATACTCAATCTTGATATCACTACACAGTCTGATTAAGCTAGCTTTTTTTATTAAAATTAGAAAAAAATTGGAAATAATCCGAGCCGATAAAAGATAATTATTTAGAATAATTATCCATATTTCTTTTCTTTATGTATATTCAATATATTATCATTAATATTTACATACATGTATTTCATTTCAAGGAAATTGGCATCGAGCTAAACTACTACGAACATTCGGCAAGAAGCCGAAGATCAAAGTCAAAGAAGCTTATTGAAAGTTAACGCGTTTGTCTACAGTTATGTCACTTTCTGTGAATACCTTTGCCGCCTCGTGTTTCTTTCGCGTATCCGGCAAACTCTCTTGTTTGAATACAAACGTCTAAAGTGCGACCAATATTCTTCTTAGTCTCGAGCTTATCTCCGTGAAACATAAAGCATTCGAGCTTGCCGTAATGCTGATACGGTTGTTTCGTGTGATCCTCGCACTTTAAAAGATATCTCTCGGCAAAAGTGGCCATTGGTTGTCCGCATTATCGAAACATCAGTCATACTTTTGCAAGACATTCCGTAATGGACTTCTCGTCTTCGAGAAAGGATATATGTAAACGAATACAAATGTAAGAGATGTAAAAGTATGTAAGAAATGTATCTCAAAGGAAATGAATGAAAATAATGGAATAGTGGAAGGAATAGAAAAAATGAGCCCTAACTCATTTCGTGGATCACGAATATAGCGGATGTTTTCATGGTGTAATTCGGGAAATTGAAGTCGGATAAACTGCTTTCTCGTTACTATATTCAATATTTTTCTTTTTTTATTTCATTCTTTCTTTTCTCTCTTATAATACTCTTATTTTTATCCATCGATTTGTATTTTGATTTTTTTGAATGGCATCTTCTCTCTCTCTCTCTCTCTCTCTCTCTCTCTCATTCAATTTGTTATACCATCGCTATTCTTTAAATTAATACGATATAAATGCAAATTGAATTGAGGGATTAAGTCAATTGAAGATGGAGAAATGTTATTTCATTAGAACTGATACGTTTTTTAAGAGAAAGAAATAAGAATGTGTACTTTTATATTTGTATATATATATATATATATATATATATATATATATATGTGTGTTAAAATATTGTCTTTATTCGATAGTAGAATTTTTTTAAAATTTTTGCTATGTATTGTTTATGTATAATGATTTTTCATTTATTTATTTAAAATATTATATTTAATATTTTTATTTTTATTATTAATACATCCTATACAATTTATATCGGTATACAATAAAAATCATTTTAATAAAATAGTATTAATAATTTTGAAAAATGATTGGTAAAAATAATCTTGAAAATCTTTTTATCATATATCATCATCTTAATTTTTTTTAATTAATTAATTTTTATTTTTATATTCTTCCTAAATTTCTTTTGAATATTTTGAATAATAAATCTACTTTTGATTATAAGAAAGAATACAAAGAAAATCTTGATCTTTTTTTTTACAGTATTATTATAAATATTATTAAGAATTCTGTATATAAATTAAAAATATTGTATTTTTTTAAGTATTATCAATAAAATATTTTTCAATTTTATGGCAAGATAAATTTAAATAATATGTATTTATTATTAAAAATTATAAAAGAAAAAAATCATTGACTTAGAATAATTTAATTAATATCATAAAATTTTATATAATTATTATATATTATTTTTACATTATCAAAAAAAAAAAGAACAAATATCTTGCGTAAAAATAAGATATATATAAAATTTTATTTTTAAACTTATCTAACTCATTATTTCCAGGAAATAAATAAATAAATATCTTATCTTTAATGATTACATTTTATGATTTTATTAAAGACAAAAGTCAAAAGAAATGCGAATATTATTTATTTATAGGATTTATTAAATTTTATTGTAATTATATATTTTTTAAATGTTGAACATTTATTTGAAATTATTTATTTATTAGGTTTTTTTATTTTCTTATTTATCCATTCAAAATTTAATTAAAAATTATTTATAACTTCAAATATGAAATTATTAATGTTTTCATACATTCAAAATTCATTTTCGACTATATTCAAATTGGATCTTATTCTCAAAAATATCTCATAATATTATATCACATAAATATTGAAATTTCTAAAATTTTGAAAATTTTATTAAATATTCATTCAATTATTTGTAAAAATTTTTAATTCACACTCATATTTAACAAAGTTTTTTTGAAATTATGATTTAAGTTTGATATTTTCTAATTAGAGAATCTAATTTTCAAAATTTTTAGATTTTCGTAAATTTTTTAAATATCAATTTTAACTTTAAATATGTTTAATGTATATACATATCTTAAATTAAAGATAAATTAATCATTAATTAAATTAAATAAGAAGAACGTTAAAAATTAAATATTAATATTTTAATAAATAAATGTCATAATTTTAGTTTTTTAAATATTTTATTATAGGAAAATAAAAATTAATTTATTGATTGTGTATATTGTTTGATTATTGTTTTCATAGAATAATAAATTTTATGCTAGTTTTAATTAAATTAAAAAATGTTTATTTTATTTCGTTCAATACCCCCATTAAAATTATTAAAAATATAAAATTACAATTTCTTTATCATTATTAAGTATTGATACTATAGAAATATTTTAATTAAATATATTATATATGATTAATATTATTCTCAATTTAATCGAAAATTTGAGATAAATTGTATCGTATATAATAATTATTTATGTAAATTGATTCACGTATTAAAGCCTTTATCATACAATTTTATGAACTTTATTTGAGATTATAATTTTTTTGGAATAATTGCTAATATCAAGGTTATAATTTTCTTGTGATTATTGCAAGTTAGAAAGAATTCGAATTTAAATACGACCTAGGTTGATTGCGAGCATGCTCCATTACGTTATTTAAAGAACTTCAGATATTAATCAGAACTTGATCGAAGTTTAAATGGCTGTGGCTAATTCCGTCGAAGGAACCGATTCATTTAAATTTTTTTCGAATCCTTTTTTTTATTAATCAAAGGAATAGCAACATGAGAAATATGTTGCATAATTTTAGCTGAAAGAAAGTGAAAATAGATCATTTAGAGAGAAAGTACGATGAAGAGAACCATTTATTATTGACCGATTAAGGTGCCATCTAGCAAATTTTTTTTAATTTAACTTTCGAAAAGAAATAAACTCGTCCCTAGTGTTTCGATAACAGATCGCTCAGAACTTTATTACGAAGTAAAAGTTTCAATAATCTGTTTTACATAGCAAGCATGCGGTAATTATGTGGTAGATAACTGTTTTTGTACATTATAATTTTCTCGATGAAAGTAAATATTGAATATAAAATGGGGTGGAATAACGAACATTATTCGGATTTAATTAAAAATCTCACAGTCCCCCAATGTTCCAGCTTTAAACAGCTTCCCTTTATTTGTTAGTATGTGTATCTTCACGCCAATTTATATTCTCATTTTATTATCCTTATCTTTATATTGCTTACAGGTGTTGTTCCATTTGTATTTTTTAATATTCCACGTTCAATATATACTATATAAATTTTTCTTAATTAAAACAATAATCACCGATTGTGCAATTGTTTACAAAGTTTCATTGGAATTGAATCAATTTAAAATCAATAATTCTCAGTGGCAATAAATGTTTCATAAAATTTTTGGTTCAACACTTATATTTGAATGTAATTGTCTTCTGTTAATGAAATCAATAATATTTTTCTAATTATTTCTTTTTTTTTATCTAATTAAAATCGATAAATTATATTATTTAAACTAAACAGATATATGTTAACGATCGAATGTATATTAAGTAATTATTTAATGTATAATGTATAATAAGTAATTATTTCAATTTCTAAAAATTATTCAAATTTTATAAGTGCATTATTCGTATATTATATGTATACAGTATAATGTTATATTATATTGAGCATTAAGTATATGTATCTTATTTATATTTCTTAGTTATCAAATAATTTTCTAGTTATTAAGTAATTATTCTATATGTAAAAAAATTTCTATTTGTAATCTGTTCATCATGTTATTAGATTTGTTCCAATATGCATTAATATTTAGTACATATTAATATTTATATTTGCAAATATATAAAAAATACATATAATTCTTTGGAATTTTATATTAGCTATATTTTATTAATCTGTATAAAAAATTAACAAAAACATATGAAAAGATATATATTTTCAAATATCTATTTTCTGATTATAGAGATGTTTATTAGTTTCATTATTTTTCTCATAACTAGTAAAGAAAATTTTTTTGTTATTTCTTAAAAACAATATTTTGGCATATAACAATTTTCCATATTTATAATATTTTTCAAAAAACATGATTACATAATATGATTTTTTTTTAATACTATCTATTTTTTTATCATATAAAAAGATGTGTCAAAACAAATTCATTAATTTTATTATATGACAATGATCTTCAAGTCTTACAAAATTAGAAGTAAAAGAATATTTTAAATATTTTATATTAATATGCTTTCATATTCTCATATCTATTTCTCATAGATAATAGATATATATTTTTTTTTTTTGATAAAATTTAACATAATTTAATGTCAATGTTATTTTTTTTTGTTGTTACTCATAATTATCAAATTGTAATAGAAAAAATATTAAAAAAAAAATATTAAATTATAAAAAAGACAAATATGGAAATATAATCAAAAGATGTAATATATTGATAGTGAGTAATAAAAAATTATGAATAAAGCTGTATTAGCAAGAATTATTTTTAAAAATATTATATAGTATAAATTATTGAAAATATTTTTTTTTTATTCTAAACTTTAAGATTTTACTTAAGACTTTTATATAATATCTACATGGATGAATTTTTGTTGACATATATTCATATGAAAAAATATACAACATTTCATTTAAAAAATTGAAAATTAATATTGTTTTTCGAAAAATATTGTAAATATAAAAAGTTAGTAGCATCGTTATATTAATTATATGAGATTCAAAAATAAAACTTTTTTTTTTGTCTTACCGAAATATTGATTAATATTAATATGTTATATAATATCAAATAAAATTTATAAATAAAATTTATATATAATATCAAATAAATTTTTAAAAAAGTAATTAGATATGTTTCATATTTAAGATTATTATGCGATACAATATTTTTCTCTGTCAATAAAAAATTTTAATATGATTAAATAAAAAACTCTAATAGTATTTTTATAAATCAAAAATAAAAAAATCATCTAATATAAAAATATAAAAAGCACATGCTCAACTTCAAAAGTAAATATTAATTTTTTTAACGTTATCATTTTAATCATAATATCTTCTTCTTAATATAACATGAAACATAGATTTACAATTTTTTATAATAATGATTTACAAGATGTAATATTCTTTATGTTTTATTATCGTATTATAACATATTGTCATTAATATTGATTAAAAAATTTTATTTTAAAAAAAATATAAGCGAAAATTGATCGTAAAATGAATAAAATATGTGTACATAAGATAAAACTTTAATCGTTTCTATACGCAAGTTGAAATTCTCGATTAGACGAGGTTATTTAGTTCTAAGGAATGCTGTGCGTCTAAAAGCGATTAGATATTAACCTTAACGTCTCCATAATCTCGTTATCCGCAAATTGGAACTACGTCATCATGTGATGCTCCTCAACTCCAATCAAACGAACATTCTTGTTTTCCATCCACTGCAAATAGTCGCAATTTATGAATGGATAACGATGAAACGACGTGAAATAATTTATGGAATATGTATAGATATGTGAAATAAAAATATATATTTCTATTAATTTATAAGAATCACAATTTTATAATATGCAATTTGGATTAATAATGCAATTATTGAGTTAATGAATTGGAATCCAATTAATGAATTGGAAATAAAATTAAAATTAAATAATTATTCAAATAGAAAATATATATATAGGTAATATATTCATATATTTGAATTGATATTATGAATTTTAGAAGCTAAAACAAACATAAAAATCGATTAAAATTTATTTATTAACTCTTAAGTATATAAATAAATAAATATATAAATATTTATGATTTAATAGAAGTAAATAAAATGAACTGGTATGAAATATGAGATAGAATATTGCTTCATTTTATGTAAATTTAAATTACTTATATCTTAATAAATAAGTATAGTAATAAACAAACATTCTTACAATATCAACTTTTGATTTTGTTTTTATCTTTGTTTGGATTTCTAGAATTGATTTCCAAAAATATCCCATGAATATATAAATCCTATTTATATAATGAACATATAAGAAAAAATAACGATTTTTGATATTTAATATAAAAAAAAAAAATGATATATGAAAGAGAAAATTATTGAAATTTTCAATCAATTAGATAGCTAGGTATTTATTTTTTTTATAATTTCACGCAATATTAAACTCATATATTCATTAAACTCAGAAATATATTCATTAAACTCAGAATTATATCAGAAGTACTTACAAATATACATATCAAACATCGTTTATTTCGTTAAGTCTTCACCATCTTGGTTCGATGTAATTTCTATCAAAGCACGATAGTCTCACATCCTCTCGGTGAATAATGGTGAAAT